>NW_028117103.1:0-69000 GCF_964273445.1 Streptopelia decaocto
CTGCATGGAGGGGGGAAGAAGTGTGCCAGGGAAGCAAAAGGAGATTGAGAGCTTGCAAGGACCTTGTTAGGGTCCACTCAGCGATGGACTCGTGATGGTTCATTTACGTTCTTCTTGAAGCACAAAATCAAGGCATCTGAAACGCCACGGGCTTAGAATGCAATCAAACAGTGATACTTTATGATTTTGCCTGTAAAGCGGCACGCGATAGCGAGAGAGTAAGAAAACGGGAAAGGAAAAAGAAACAGGGAAAGAAGAAGGCAAAGAGGGGAATGAGGGCTGGTTTACCAGCAGATAAGTTCCAAAGGCGTCCCTCTGGTGTCCAGTCCCGTGGAGTCCTGCCGGTCCTCCATGGTGGTTTGGGATCCTCTGGTGGGGAGATCTCAATGGCGTCCAGTCAGGAACCATCTTTATACTTCTTCACTCCCCCTCGCTCCCATTGTTTCAGGCCAATCTCCACCTTTGTTTCTCAATCCGGGCTTAACTGCGCAGGCTCGAAAAGTCTTCGCCTCTCTTGCCAGCGCTTGTCTGCGCCTGCGTGGCCTGCACTCAGGGCTATCTCTCTGGTCCATTGGGTGACCACAGGCCTCTTGGCGACCTTCTGGGCATGCTCTTTTTTGTTGTCCTTTGTTCGAGGGAGCGGGTGAGGGACAAGGTGTGACTGAGGCTGCAGGTAAGAATCCATCTTCTGGACAGCAGCGATTGTCCCTGGGTCAGAGAGACCCATCTAACAATCCCTTTTAGGAGGTGGGGGCTGGCTTGGCTGAAGCAGCAGGCAAACTCCACGCAGCAGCCATTGTTAGCAGTAGCCTTCCAGGCTGGAGACCCCTGTGCAACACAATGCTTCTCCTCAGGCCTCTGTCTAAGTCACTGTCAGTCTGTGCTGGATGGCGATGTTCAGGCAGATCCTGGTTTTGGACCGACTCTTACAGACCTGGAGCAGATTCTGAGAGTTTGCTGTTCCAGAAAGGTTTGGCTGGTGCAGCAGCTGAGAGGAAATGGCCAGCTATGATGGGTCCCCAGAGTGATGCTTTGGGACCGGTGGCACGTGCATCTCCCTAACCAGGCAGTAGAATGCACTTTGGGCCCGGTAGAAGGAAGGTGGCAGAGGCAATGCATTGGAGAGCTGGCAGGATGAAACTGGGAGTTGGATGAGGCCACCTCCTTTAGCAAGTGAGTCAGTGAACAGCTCACAAGTACTGTAAAAGCGCACCTTGGGAGAACCCTGGTTGTCACTAAAGGGGGAAACGGTAGATTCGATTGCTGAAAACGGACTGTGTGGTTTTGTGCATGTGGCTTCAGCCTTCTTCTTGAAAGGAGGCTCATACCTACTTAAGAAAACTCATGACGATCGTGTTGAAAACAAAGTATCAGTGTGGTGAGGCTGTAGAGTGGCCCTTGGTTTGTACTGCAAACAAGCTCTGAATGCGGATTCTTGCAGGTGCAGCGGAGCAGGCAGCAGCATCTGAGCAAAGCTCTGGGGGACGGGGTCCTGTGTGCTGGGGACAGCTTCCCTCGCCATTCTCTGCTCCCTCCTCCTTCAAGCAGGGGCTGCCCCACGCCGCGCACAGGCAGTCCCAGCCGGGCCCGCAGGTGGGTGTCTCCGTGGCGACCGCCGGGCTCTGTGATGTGGGCACCTCGTCATAACCAGAGGCCATTGTTACATGGGGTTGTCATAGCCAGAGGCCATTGTGACACGGGGGTCCCCGCCCTGACCGTGGGGGTATTTAAGGAGCGACAGCCCTGGGGTGCTCACTCCCAGGAGAGCAGCTTCTCAGGAGCAGCAGCTTCTCAGGAGGCAGCATCTCCCCTGGGTGCCCGTTGCAGCTCTTTGGTAGACGGGACCCAAGATGCCCATCGACGAGGAGGCGAACGCCCACTCCCAGCCCTTTGGGCTTCCCCCCTTGCTCCACAGGCCACAGGGGAGGGACGGGACAGGGCAGGAGGGAAAGGCCGGTGGTTGGACGGGGCCGCAAGCAGCTGCTGCAGTGCCAGGACTGCCACCTCCATCCCCTGTGTCCTGCTCCTCCTCCTGCTCGGAGGTCAGACACAGCCTGGGCCAGCACAGCATCCAGAGCACCTCGGTCACCACCTCGGTGCGGGAGCGCGTCCAGGACCACCGTGAAGGTCCCCAGGAGGGGTCTGGCTGGCCTCGCAGCACCAACACCGAGGCAGCAGCAGAGGCAGAGTGCCCAGCACCTGCCCCACAGGGCCCCACAGCCTACGACGCAGCTCTGTGGGACACAGCCCAGCGCATCTTCAAGGAGAGCTTGCGCAGGGCTGTGGCTGAGATCATGGGAGCTGGCCAGGAACCGCAGGAACAGCAGGACCTGGCCCAGCGCATGGATGTGGAGGATGAGAACAACAAAGAGGGGTGCGAAGGCGGAGACATCTTCATCCCCAGCATCTGGATCAACCCCTTGTTCCAGGAGCACCTCCAGGACACCCCTGCAGGTCCCCAGGAGGGGTCTGGCTTGCCCAGCTGCACAGACACGGAGGCGGCAGCAGAGGCAGAGCGCCTGGAACCTGTCCAGCAGAGCCCTGCAGAGGACGATGTGGACCTGTTAGACATTGTGGAGCACATCATCAGTGAGGCCGTGCACAGGGCTGAGGCTGAGATCCAGGGACCTGGCCAGCAAGCGGTGGAACAGCGGGACCTGGCCCAATGCGTGGATGTTCCAGTGGCAGCACCAGCACCTGCAGGACTTGAAGCCACTGAGGCTCGTTTGGCAGGAGACAATGAGGGACAGGCCAGCACAGCCCCTCTCGTCCCAGCTGCAAAGGACGAAGAAGAGAACACAGTTTCTCCAATGTCTGCAGAGCATGGAGGAGAGACCAGCACAGACATGGCCTGCCCAGCGCAGGGCCCAGCTCCACGGCGACGGCCTTCCCGGTTCCGGAGGGTGCTGCGGGCTCTGCGCAGGGCTTTCCGCTGCAGCTGCACCGCGGGACAGCAAGAGGAGTAGAGCCCGGCTCCAGCGCCACGCGGGTGCCTGCGCAGCGTCCACGCCAGGGATGGGTGCATGGACAGTGACCGCGGGATTCACCTGCCCTGAGGACATGGTGCTGCCAGCCTCTGCTCGGCCTTGGATTGTTTTTAGAAATCATTAAAGCCAATTAAAAAAATGACAGTTTTCCCCTGTGCTCATCTGTTCCGGCTCCACCTCGGGACAAAGAAGGCTGCAGGAAATCTCTGTCCTCGGGGTGTCCCGGCATTGGTTGCGGGAAGCCCTGGGCTGGTGCTGCCGCAAGCCGGCGGTTTGGCTGGATCCCCCTCAGGCTCCCTTCCCACCCGCCTGCCTCCAATTCCAGTCAAGGACTTGGAACATTGGAGATCTACTGCCGACTTGGCCTGGTTGACCTGCACCGTACGGCATCCCCTTCGTCTCACAAGGAACCTCCCCATTGCGGGGGTGTTTCGGAACACCTCCATGAGCCAATTGCCCCTCCATTTTTAAGTCCCTCGCCTCCACGGTGCTGGTGCTCTTCCATCAATGGCAGCAAGTGCAGCACTGTACCCTGTTAGTGAGTCCGTCCCGGCAATGCATAATCTTGGCTTTCGTTCCAGTCCCACCATCAGGGCATTCCCACTGCCCTTGGTCTCTCCTTTCACAGCCATGTCAATAACTTGCCAGGAGCAATCACAAGCCTTGTGTCTCTCATTCTCTGGACCACCACACAGCTCGGGGATGCCAGCAGCCCCTTCCCTTAGGGACTGCTGCATGGCAGGGTGCTGAGCTCTTTCATGGATTCTCTGAATTAGTTTCACTTGTTTTTCTTCACAGCTGATAAGAATTTTCTCTGTACAGCCCATCCAGGGTCCCTTGCCCTAGAGACTGGAGGTCGTAGGTGTGCTCTGCTTCTCCTAGCCCAGCTGTGGGGCCCAGGAACAGCTGCACTGTGTGTCCTTCTGCACTTGCCTGACTTTTTTTCCTCCAAAGCTCAGCTGTTTGCCCCTCTCCCACAGGCTCTAGTCCCTGGAGGCTCTGCACTCCAGGTGGAGCAGCAGCAGCTGGGTGTTGACAGAGGGTAACGTGTGGCCCTTCTTTAGCTTATCAGGCGGCCCTGATTGCTCGTCTCCAGGCTGGTGGGGCCGTGACTGCTGCCCTGGGAACTGCTCACTGCCACGCTCTGACTCCTGCCTCGACACCAGCTTGCTGCCATGTCGTGCTTGCTGCCTGCAGCCCTTCTTGCTGCCTCGCCGTCGTGCCTGCCTTGTTTGCTGCCTCACTGTTTCCATCTCTTTTACCCACCTATTCTGTGTATTGATGCTCCTCTCAGATTCTTCAGCAGGGGACTTGTAGATCTCTGCCAGAGCCCTCTTGCTCCAAACTTGACCCCTCTTGGTGACTTTGCTGGTTCTTTGGCTGGTCCAGATGGTCCCCTACTCGGGGCTGTAGGCCACCCTCTGCTCTGACTTTGTTATCTCCCTGAATTCTGTGCTGAGCTCCTGCTCCTGGCAGGTCTGCAGGTTTGCTCCAGCTCAAAACCCTGTCCCGGAGGTTCCTGCCTTTGAGAAACACGTCACTGCTGGCCTGCTGAACTGCAGCACCCATCTTACTGCACGAACCTCCACCCTCCTGGCTTTCTTGTGCCCCGGTGCTTGGGCACCACCTCCTGGTTCTGGTGCCAGCAGGTGTTGGCTGCTGTAACAGTGCTGGTGTTGCTGGCTTGCGGGCTGATAACAGGCGAGACCCTCTGCACCCACACGTGGTGCCGGGATGGGGTCCCTTTCTTCTGCCGAGGGACTCCCAAGTCAGGAAAAGCCGGCTGCTCGCCCCCTTGCTGGAGAGCTGAGCCTTGATCCATCTCAGGGGACACTGGAGGGTCCCCCAAACACCAGCAGCCCCGCTTCACACTGCTGAAGGCATCGGGAGGGGACCAAGGGGGCCCAGCCACAGTGAAGTGTGACCTCATTGTGTTTCTGCAGTTGCTTGGGGCTGGAATACGCGCTGCATCCATGTCCGAACCTGCCTTCTACGGGAAGCTCTCCTCCATGGGGTGTTTTCAAACCAGTTTGGCTTGGTTTATTTTTTGTGTATACCTATATATCTCACTCCAGGGTTTCCTTAGACACCACCACACAAAGCTCTGCATAGGGTTTTGCTGTTGCAAAGCAGCTGTTCTTGTGGAAACGCCCTTCACTCCTCTTCCACACTGCTAAGGTGATGGAAACAATTCAGGGGAACGGAAAAAAATCCTCACCCACCTCGTACTTTATGTGATAAACCCTATGCAGCCCTCTGTGGTCTCCCCTGTGATGCAAAGCCACGTTTTAGCCACATTCCCATCCTCTTGAGCTCATGGTAGGAAGCTGCTCTGGTAACATTATTAAAACCCAATTCTTTGTCACTGTCATGGGCTCCTTCGTGTGCCCTCACAGTCCTGCAAATGACCCATGGGGCCAGGGAATATGTCAATTCCATGAGTGCCCTTTTTGACCTGGCATTTGGATTTTTTGCACCTGTGGCAGTTGCACATCCCCCTGAGATCTGGAGCCTTCACTGGGGCAGCTGATGGCTCTTTAGCACCTTTTGTGCCCCACTGTGCCTGTCCCCACATACACACCTGGGGTGGTACCAAAGTGCTGACAGTCACATCCTCCTCTATCCCGGGGCAGGGTGACTTCACCTCCACCTGCTGGGGGGGCAGGAGGGGTGAGACCCTCAGCCAATTGGCGGGGTCGTTAACAAAGGAGGTGCCCAGAGTAGCAGGAAGCTTCTGGACCATGTTCTAATGCCCACAGCCAGATCTGACCAGACTATAAAACAGGGTCCCTGCTGGAGGCCCACTTGGAGTGGTCTTCTCACAGTAGCGGGTCTGTGAACCGGAGCCCTCTCCTTAGACTGGGATGCTGTCTAAGGAGATTCCTGGGATTGAGAGCGCCTCACCTACTCGTTTGGGTGAGTCGTTATTTACTGGATATGTCCGTAAATGAGTCCTTGCCCAACCAGGTGAGTGATTATTTCTTGTGGGTACCCTGGAGTCAGAGGGCTCTGGTTTTGTTTCTTGTGTGTGCGTGCACGCTGTGGACCCTTATTCTTATTTTGCTGTACCCCAATAATCTCCTCAACTGATATACAAACCTGTATTTTATGTTGTCGGAGTGCTAACTAATTGCATGAACCCTGTTTCTGGTCGGTTTATTGGCTGCACTTCTCCGGCCAGAATAAAGTCTGTTTTGGAACTCATTGTCTGTCTAAAACTGACTTTGAGGTGCCTCTGTGACAAAATTTACAGACCTCGCAACTGCTGCACAAGCCAAATCATTCTAGAATGACAGGGTCTAAGAATCTGCTACCAGTCCTTGCAAGCTCTCAATCTCCTTTTGCTTCCCTGGCACACTTCTTCCCCCCTCCATGCAGTTTGGTTTCAGCCTAGGGAGCAGACAAATCCTTGGAACAAGTAGGCATTCTTTTCATGTCCTATGTCAGCACAGGACAAGAAGAAAATCCCAAAGTCTCAACATCTACATCGCCCTAAGTGGAAGGCCAACGTGTCCCCACCATCCACCAGCGTGATGTGCCACTAGTTCATACACGATTTGGTGATTTTGAGAGAGACAGAAGAAAACATGCACCAAAAATTAGAAAAAAAAAGTCTGAAAGCTTAACAAAGAAACATTTGTAAAGGGAACCGTGGCAAACTGGGCAGGTACCTGAGAGGCGGCGGGAGGCATTGCCTGTGGATTTATTCCTGCGTGTTGAGTCTGGCCGCTCTAGGAAGGGGAGGGGAGAAGACGAGAAGGAGGAAGCGGGACTGCGGAACCAGTAGCCAAACCCGCGCTCCCCCCCCCTGACCCCTCCTGTTCCGAGGAGGCGCCGCTCCCAGCCAGGGCGGGTTCCCCGGGCTGCGGCGGGGCCGCCCGGCCGGGTCTGCGGGCGGCAGCCGGACACTCTGGCTTCTGTCCCAAGGTCACCCCGCTGAGCGACAGCGGCACAAGCCCGGAGGGGCTGCGGGAGGGGCGGCTCCCGGTCACCCCCCCGCCCCGTCCCGGTGCCTCATGGCGGAGCTGCCTCCGCTCCGGCCCCGCCGATGCTGCCCGTGCTCTTCCTCCTCCTCCTCCTCGCCTGCCCCGGCAGCTCGGCGGCCGGGCTGGGGATCACAGGCAAGTCTCTGCTCACCGGGGGACAGGGGGGTCCCTGGGTCCCCCCGGGACCGCATGCCGGGTGGGTGGTCGTTCACGCTCCGGGGGTGTCCGTGGATGTAGCACCGCGCGGTTTGGGGTGTTTTGCTGACTTAGGAGCTGCCGAGTTGTCAGTTGCAGCAAGGGCAGCCGTAGCTCAGCAGCGGGGCTGCATCTCGCCGAGCTTCTCCCCCGGCTTTAGGGGTGCAGGACCCTTTTTCCTGACTCGTTTTTGAAGAAGGGAAGGCAAGTCCTGGACTTGGGCACTCCTCAGCCCCATCTTTTCCCCAGAGAAGAACTTTTCAATGAGGATCGGGAAGAGGCTCACTGGCTTTCCCGTTTCTTAATGCCATTTTTTGGCAGTGATCCGATGGGAAAGTGCTTGTTTGTGGGGAGGGCTCCTTGAGCTCAGATTTGTGCCTTTGGTAGAGGGGGAGGGAGGAAAAGGACTCCTGAGTGGGATCGGGGAGTTGTCCCCAGGTTCAAGCTGCTGGCGCTGTGCAGATACACCAGCTGAACGTTTAAGGCAAAGAACTGCATTTTTCGGGTGAGAGATACAAAGGGAACTCATATGCAAATGTTCGGACTTTCTGCTTTTCCATGTTGTTGCTTAAATCCAGAAATAATGAAGCCCCAGCGCCGCTGTTTGCAGAGCTGCTGAGCCAGGGCGGGTGTTGCGGTGCAGGGGGGTGACTGGGGCTGGGCCCCCCGTGCCCAGCCAGCTGCTTGATCACCACCCTCTTTGGCAGGACAGGGAAGAGAGACCATAATGAAGGCTTGTGGGTCAACATAAGGGCAGGGAGATCACTCAGCAATTACTGTCATGGGCAAAACAGACTTCACTCGGGGAAAAATTAGTTTAATTTATTTCTAGTCGAATCACAGTATGGAAATGGGATTCTGAAACCACCTTCTCCTCACTACTCCTTTTCCCCGGGCTCAACTTCATTCCCAAATTCTCCACCTGTGGATGGATGTCTGCTCCCCTGTGGACCTCCATGGGCTGCAAGAGCATCTCCTCCCATTCCTTTTTCAAATGGTCTTGGTGTCTGCAGGGCTGTTTCACATATTCTCACTCCTCTCTTCCAGTGGCTGTCGTACAACAGTTTTCCCCCCTTATTAAATACGTTATCCCAGAGGCACTACCCCTGTTGCCAATGGGCTCAATCTTGGCCAGCAGCAGGCCCGTCTTGGAGCCAGCTGGCATTGGCTCTGTTGGACATGGGGGAAATCTCTGGCATCTTCTCGCAGACGCCACCCCTGCAGCCCTCTGGCTGCTAAAACCTTACCAAGCAAACCCAATACATACAACCGCCTCCCAGGTGCATGGAGTTGACTCTCAGCGGCTGCAGAGTAACATCTGATTTCTTTTTCAGCCCGCACACTTTCTCCATGCTACTCTGCTGACCTCAGGCCAGCATCACAGAGACTCGTCTCGGCTGTGGGCTGCACTGTGCTTTTGACAGTACCACCAGTGAACGCCAGCGAAGTTGTCTTCTGGGAATACAAAACCGGCTCGCAGGAAGGAGTCATCATCAATTATGCTTTTGATAGACCTGCCAACGTGTCTCGTCCCTATGAGAATCGCACATGGTTCAATGAAACGGATTTCTCGCTGCAGATCGTGCTGCAGCAGGGAGATGACCAGCTGTACAGGTTCAGGTCCGAGTTGGAGGCCACAGACTGGTTCCAGCTGACAAAAATTAGGTAATTCTGTCCAGCACAATCCATCATCTTTATCTTTCCCCCTCTTTCTGGCATTAATAATGACTAGATAAAACCCATCAGGACAGATACTGAGTGTGATAAATGACCAAGACTCCGATAATTTGCCAAACAAGAGTCTGGTTTATTTAATAGGTGAATTAAACACATACACCTTAAGTTTCTGATCGACCTCTTTTATTTCCTTGGCTAGCCCTTCTCGCACTCTGAGTCCGTGGTTGGTTGCCACTAGGGGTCTTCTCTCACTCTGATTGGTGGTTGAAGAGTTCCTTCTTCCTCAGTGCAGACTCTAGGTTGTTACTGAGGGGTCTTTTCTACCGAGTTCCCCCCCCGCTTCCCCCGTGGCAGCAATCTCGGGGAAGGCCACCTTCTCCTTCACGTCACTCCCTCCCACCTTTCCTATCCACATGTGCATATGGTACAAAACAAGGTCCACAACTTTTTACAGAAAACTTAACTATCTTTTCATTTTCTTAAGAGCCCATGCCTTATTTGGTTATATCTGTAAACAACAGCACGAATCACAGCTGCATTTCTCACAATTCCCCCTTTTTCTTTTTTATCCCCTTGATTCGTGCTTTGGCCTCAAAGTTAGCTAGCACCTCCCTAGTGCCGGTTAGGTCCAATTTTGTGTTCTCTTTTAAAATCATTAATTTATACCCTGTTCCTTTTGTTGCCATTTCAGGATCTATAGGCATGGCTGAGATTTGCATGCCTTGGACTACTGAATGTATTAACCAAATAAAGCGCGGGATCATACATGGCATGAACAGTAAACCTAGAAATGCACATAGTATCATGAACCCTATTTTCTTCTACCAGGCTCCCCCAAATAAGTTATCCCACCAGTGGCTAGTAAATATAGAATTCCATTTCTGTACTGGTACGTGTGCAACTCGTTTTATCTCTTCTGCTATTTTCATTATGGCTTCCCCATTATCATCTATTTCCAAACAACACTCAGAAGTATTCAATTTCCTAAACCCCCCCCTCTTCAGCTAAAAGATAATCTAAGGCTACCCAATTTTGGTACACTGCGGCTCTGGTTTGAGACAATTGTCTCGCTATGAGATTCAGTGCCTCAGCTGTGCGGTTGCTTGTTATTTCAATCACTGGTTGCAACCGAATAATTCAGTTTAGCATATATATTGGGGTACGGTATCGCCAGCTTCCATCTTGGGCCCAGGTGGCTGGATCCATACTAGTAATCCTTCTGGGCTTACATTCTCTCCTCTCCAAGGCCACTGTTCTGCCATTTGACACCCCCCACATATCCAGCATAAGGTGACATTTAATTCCCGGGCTATCTTTTCCATAAGATCTATAAACAGGTTTTTCCCTACTGTTGGTAACTGGAATTCCTTGTCTTTTTGCCTTATTTCTTCATGCCAATCACTGCTTTTCTGTACCAATTTCTGCTTCTTTTGCTCTCTTTTTAAATCCTGAGTGGCACTCTTAACTAACACCTCCTTATACTGATCTTGCACTCCCCCTCTATCTGAATAGCCCTACATACCAGCTTGTGTAAAACGGATATTCTGTTCTCCCCTGGGGCAGGAGACAGAGCCTACACCGAGTCCACCTTTCCCTGGGTTAGTTGCTACCCATAATTTCTGCCCTTGGATATCATAGTTCTCCAATTTTTTCTATCTTAACATCCAGAATTAGTATGAGTGTGATAATTTAGAACATATTGGGTTAGTCCTCCTATTCTCACGCGCTCGTCGCACTTGGTACAGGGATTAGCCAGGCTAAGTTGGGAACAATAAGTCCCCACTCCTAGCAAGAGGATCAGGTCCAGGTTTCTACACCCTCTGCCTCTCCGGCCGACCAGGTTGCAGCCGGCAGCCGAGTTCGTCATCTTCTCGGCAGCAAGGGTGGTGTCCCCATCTTTCCTATTTCTGCTGTTAGCGTGGTGACTTTTTATCGCTTCCCAGCTCTTGGCCTTCACGTCCCAGGAGTTGCTGCGTAGCTGGATTTATTTAGTGCTGACCTACATACTTCACAACCCAAGCAATTGCAGAGATATAATAAATCGCAGGTCCCGAATATCAAGGAACAACCTTGGAAATTCACTCATAGTCCATCTGGTACGAAAACATAGCTTTTTGTTATATTTATATGTTTAACTTCAGTAATTGGTTTCCTGAAGGTTTTTCTTTCCAAATCATAATTCGTAGCTTCATCGAGTACTCTTTTTGCCAACCCAACAGCACCAGCCTCTGAGTTAAACAGAGCAGAGAATGAAAATCAGCAATTCCTATTATGTGTTTGGAGTAATTTATTTCTGATAGTTACAGGAGGAAAGAGCAGCCCAAGAGGGCAGGATGGTGGAACGGCAGCTCTGAGCGGCCCCAGTGAGCACAGCAGGCAACGTGTTCTGGGTCATGGTCACCAGCCGGATTTCAAGGTGTTGTGGTTTAACTTGAGCCAGCAATATAACAGCGACAGCCGCTCGCTCACTGCCCCACGATCCCCAAATAGGGGAGAGAATCGAAAGGGAAGAGAGAAACTTGTATGGACATAAACACAGTTTAATAAAATAACAAAACAGCACTAGTATACTGCTATTACTAATATCTATAAAATGGAAATAGAATAGAAAATAGAAGACATTTGATGCAATTCCTCACAACTCCATCTGCACTGAGCAGCCGGTCCCAGGAAGCAGCACCTGGTCCCAACAGCCGATCCCGGAGACAAGAGGGAAAAAGGCAGAAAGGCCCAGAGGCCTCTGCAAAATGGCAGTATGGCAAAAGGCTGGAATAAAGAAACTCCCAAACAGAACTGCCCTGAACAGGTCTCTGTCCTGGCTCTGAGAAAAACCCCAGCCCGAAGATCCTGACTTTCCTTAAATACACAGCATGACGCTAATGGAATATTCTCATTGACCAGTCTGGGTGTCAGTCAAGCTCTGCCCCATCCATCCCCCCTTCCCAGCTCCTCACACCCGTGGGCAGAGCTCAGACCTTGGCTCTCAGACACCAACAACTAAAAATTTTAACTCTGTCCCTGGTGTTCCTCTTGTTCTCAAACTGAATCCGAACAATGACTGTGCCAGCTATGAAAAAGAAAGGCTTCTAACTGCATGGAGAAAATTGACTCACTTTCCAGGCGTCTCACCTGCACAAACCAGATTCTAAAGGCTGATGCGCTTCCCCGGGCACAAACCAGCCATGTAGCCCAAGCATGAAAACTCTGCCCCATTGCTGCCATGGCTGTTACCTGAAAACGATTCACCTGTGCTGCTGGTGCTCAAGGGGGACAGAACACAGAACAGCATCCACCACCTCTGACTATTTCTTGGAGCTTAATCCAGCAATAACCACAATTCTCAGCTGCCCAGTGCTTTACATGGAAACGCAAATGCAACAGGCAGTGCTAGAATCTGGATCACAGACATTTGGGGTTTTTTTGAGCTTGCTTTCACAAGCAGAGCAGAATTGGCTCCAACTCAAGTGGTATCTGCCCTGTTCAGCTAAACATCTAGTTTGAGTTAACCGGGGGCACAGGAATTCCTTTGACTCACTTTCTGCAGAGCAGAGAGACTCAAATGAAATGACATGTGAAAAGAGCCTTGAAAAGCTTCCTAGACCAGTGTGTGCCTGGAGCCCCCCGTGCTCTGCCTTGGCCTACACCACGTCGGTCTCTGGATGAGGAGGAAAAGCCTTGTGACCTTTTGCATACGGCCCAAACAAAATAACAACTACCTGAGACACTTGTACTGAGTAACCCTAAAATACAAATCTCTTTCCATGAGAATGGTTTTTATGCTGTATGTACACAAGCTGGATATGACTAAATACTTTAAAGCACCATCAGCCATTCCCTGTAATCTGCCTTTAAATCTGCTTTAAATATGAAAAGTCTTTACCTTTGCAGACCGAGTCAGGACGATGATCTGAAAACCAAAGATGCTGTGTATCTAGTCAAGCTCTGTCAGGGTGGTTTGGGGAGAACGTGACTGTGAGCAACTGTGTGTACGTGGGGACAGGAACAGTGGGGTACAAAAGGTGCTAAGGAGCCATCAACTGCCCCGTTGAAGGCTCCAGATCATGGGGGGATGTGCAACTGCCACAGTGGGGCATTGTGACGTCACTGGTGATGTCACAAAGGGCCCTGCCCAGGCACCCCTATAAAAGCGGGGCCGGCTTGCAGAGCTGCATCCTCTGGCAGGACAGGGCGGCGGCCAGCCCACCATGGCCCGGTACCGGCGAAGCAGGAGCCGCAGCCGCCGCGGCCGCCGCCGCTACCGGAGCCGCTCTCGCCGCCGCTATGGGCAGAGCCGACGCCGGCGGTACAGGAGGAGCCGGCGCCGCTGGGGGACACGGCGCCGCCGCCGCTGAGCCGACCCCAGCACTGGCGTCTGCGGAACCGGCAGAGCCTTGGCCACCACCACCGCCACACCAGTGCACCACCACGGCTCCACCAATAAAGCTGGAATGATGGCACAACGTGTGCGTGTGTCTCTGGTGTCCCTGTGGGCCAGCTGTGTGTCCCATGGGTGCGTGTCTGTGCTGGGCACATATATCCCATGGCTGGCGTGTCCAGGGCAAGCACATGTTTCCCTGCTCCTGTACTGGATCTGACTCGTCTCAATGACTCAGCCCATCTCTGTGTCCCAGGCCATTTACGTCCCAGCCTATCTCTATGTCCCAGCCCACCTCCATGTCCCAGGCCATCTCCACATCTCACCACATCTCCACATCCCAGCCAGTGTCTGTGTCCCCAGCCTATCTCCATTTCCCTGCCTACCTCTATGTCCCAGGTCATCTCCAGGCCTCCTGGAAAATTTTCCCACAAGGAAAAAGTGGGTGGCCCTGTGGCATCCCCAGGGATTTTGGGCTATGAAGGCACCCAAGAGTGGCCCTGAGCAGGCAGGCAGGTGCCACATGCCAGGTGTATTTCACAATTTCTGCTCCATTTTTCCATTTTCCACAGGACATGGCTGGGCCAGGCGGTCCCTGCTCCGCAATGGTGGCTACTGCAGCACATGGTGTTGCGGCCGCCGTGTCCGGCCAGGGCCCACAGCAGCATGGGGACAGGTGACCCGGGGCGGGGGCAGCAGCGCAGCCTGAGCTCAAGTGTCACCAGCGTCACTGCCATGTGCAGTGGCACCACTGACCCCGCACGCCACGGTACCAGAACATTGTGACAAAATGCCTCGTCATGTGGGCGTGGCAGCCGAGCGCCCCCTAGGGGAGGTGGAGCCTGTCAGCCCTGGCCTGGTCACTGCTGGCAGTAGTAGTAGTGGTGGTAGTGACGTAGTTTAGGTCAATGAGAAATCTGGTTTTGGAGAAGCCCGTAACCCCCAGAAGTGTCCATCCCAGATGCGGATGCCTGTCAGTGTGATGCCCCATGACAGACCACCATGGCAGCTCAGCTCCTGGGACCTGGTTGCACACACAGTCATGTGTGTGCACACAGACCCCAAAACGTATGTACACATGCACCCACATAGATACATGCTCGTGCACATACACACCCATGTACACACACACACGTCCAGACCCACCCACATGTGTATACACATGCACACGCAAACATTTGCACACACACCTGTACATTCTCATACAGTCACAGAATGTCAGGCTGGAAGGGACCACAAAGATCACTTGGCCCAGCCTCTCTTGATACAAACCCGGTCTAGATGAGCTGGCCCAGCACCCGGTCCAGCTGAATCTCAAAATTGTCCAACGTTGGAGAATCCACCACTTCCCTGGGGTTATTATTCCAATGGCTGATTGTTCTCGTGGTGAAAAATTTCCCTCCTGAGCCCAGTTGGAATCTCCCCAGGATTAACTTGTACCCATTGTCCTTCGTCTTTTCCATGGGACTCCTTGTACGAAGGGAGTCTCCATCTTTGGAGCCCCCCTGGAAACACTGGAACATGGTGCTGAGGTCTCCCTGAGCCGCCTTTTCTCCAGGCTGAACAAGGCCAGATCTCTTAGCCTTTGCTCATATGGTGGCTGCTCAGTCATTTCATCATCTTTGTGGCTCTTCTCTGGACCCTCTCCAGCCTGTCCAGCCTCAGCAGGCAAACACTTTGCTGCCCAGCATTTCCCTGTGACTACTGTGTCATTTATCACCTCCCTCACTGAGTGCAAAGACAGTGTAAAAATCAGGTGCTTTGAAAGTTCCCCTGGTCTCTGCTGATGCTCATTCTGTCTCATGTGCACCCTGAAAACACACATTGAGGCAGGAAAGCAGATCTGAGGAAGGTCCTAGCCCCGGATCAGCCAGGTGATGTAATAGCACAGCCTCCCGATGTCATAGTGCGTTTCCATGACGATTCCAGGCTGTCCCCAGGGTCACCTGGCTCCTGACACCATGTCAAGGCAACAATAAACCATGACAGATGCTCTCTGTTAATCCCTCCCCCTCCCTCTCCTGATGGAAAAGATGATAAGGAAGGAAGAAGGAAGAGAGTCTTTTAAGTTGGAAAGGTTTTAAAAAGCTTTACTAATGCTACTAATAAATAGAGAAAATGATACAAAATATACAAAACTCAATCTTGAATGTCCATACGGAGCTGACGCCACTCCAGTGGCAGCAGAGCTAGGAGCTGGCGTGGCTCCAGCAGCTGCAGGGCAGGCACCCGAAGTCATGGACGGGACTTCACAGTAAAACCAGACACTGGGTTCAAGGATGCAGGGTCTGGATTGAGGCCTAAGATCTCCGGCAGACAGTCAGGTTCCTCTCTAGATGCTGGCCATGGTCGAAGATAGTGAGACCCTCATGATCTCCCTCTTTTATAGGAGGCATGACGATTATGGGACGGGATATGCAGTTGGTCAGTTTTAGTCACCTGTTCTGTACGCTCCCCCTTGCAATTATGTCTCGTTATCAGTTAACCTTGGTTACCATAGTAATAAATCTAAACGTGAGCTTCTTCAGCATTCCACTGGTCATCTTATCAGCTTTCAGAGTACAGCATCTGAAAAACATGCAGGCGAAAATTCAGAAAAGTGCGGTTACCTAGAAGGCATTAGAAGAATTGAGCTGAAAGGAAAAAATCACTAAAAGAGAAACGGACCTTGTTTTTACCAAAACCCAGACACACCACAACCTCTCTTGCCAGACCTCTGGCTGCCCTCACTGCTCGCCACGCTCTGTGATGGAGAGATAAAGCAGGCGCAGACAAGTTCATCCTCATCCCACTCGACGGCTGCGGTTGAGACAGGTGATGTCCTGAGACTCCTCCTTTTCTGCCGTAGTTCAGCGTCAGCGATGAGCTCCCTTGTACCTGAGGGGATTTGCATCCCCAGGCCTCGAACAAATCCAGTGATGGGGAATCCGCAACTTCTCTGGGCAACCGCTTCTTCCAAAGCCCTGCTACTGCTCCCCTGACATCCAAGCTGTCCTAGCCTCCAGAATTCCTTGAATCTTCACTCCATATCCCAGCACTGAATTACACACCCACCACCTTCTGCTGCCTCAAATAAAAAAAAGCAGCCTAATTCAATTCAGCATGACCCCACCTTACCCATGCTATTTAAGGGCTTCTTCCTAACTTTAACATGCTTATTTCCACACACACAGCCTGTTCTCTTTGTACTCCCATGTGGAGCACAAACACTTCCCTCTTCCCCTGCAGTAATGGGACCTCACTCAGGAGGTTTGTGCATCCTCCAGGTCATGGATGTTTCCTGAGGTCCACCCAAGTGTGAGGAGTGATGAAGGGGAAAAGGGCAGGTTCAGCTCCTGGGGCATGGTTGAGCACAGACACGCCCAGCAGTGGGCATTCCCCATCTCCTAGGCTGAGGTGGGCACACAAGAATCAACCCTCATTTGCACAGGAGGGACTTTGCTTCCTGCCATGTTCCTATGTGAAACCTCCTTCTCCTACTTGTCCACCTGCAGAAATTGACTGCTTTCAATTTCCAGACTCAGAAATGGAAAATGGTTGTAAGGAACCAACAGCCATCAGCTTGTTTCTCACTGATCCACCTCGATTCTCTTTCCCAGACCTCCATACGACCAGTCACAGCTGCTCAAGACCACTCTTCAGAGGAGTCTTTGAGGTTCCTGGATCATTCCAATGCTTATTAACTGTCCTCCTGGCTCCCTCCAGCACTCATGATGAGCTTTCTTGGCCATAACAGGGCCCTTGTGACCATGTCTTCTGCAGTGGTTCTCTGTTTATGATCTTCTGTGCAGAAAATGTGGTCACAGAAAAACACCAAATAAATCAAAACAGATTCTGAGTGAATTGCCAGTAAGAATCTGTCGAGGGTTAAGATTGCAGGGTGACAATAAAACCCTGGCAGATGTATTGTTAACCCCCTCTCCCCCCCCACTTCCCCCTTTTTGCCCCTCTCTCTCCCCGCTTCCCACTCAGGACAGGCGATCGGGAGGGAAAGAAGGACAGAGAGAAGAGAGTTGGAAAAATTAAAGATGTTTTACTAATGCTACTAATAAGAATAGAGAAAATAACACAAAATATGCAAAACCAATCTTGAAAGTCTCAGCAACTGCAGATCCGGCACCCAAAGTCCTGGATTAGACTTTGCGGCCAACCGGAGCTGGATTCAGTCTGTCACTAGGCCTCAGTTCGCAAGGACGACTAGCAAGGTCCTGTCCTAATGTCAGCCATAAGCAGAAGGGAAAAGGCAAAAAGGCAAAAAGGGGCGAGATCCTCATGATCTCCCACTATTCTATGGAGTACTCACGTGAATGGAATGTTATACACAGTTGGTCAGTTTCTTGGTCACCGGTTTCTCGTTGCCCCTCTCGCGAGATGTCCATCCATGCTTATCAATAAGTTTGCATTCCATTGCTAGGTTTACCAAAACATGTGTCTGGTTCTCCAGGAAAATGCAGTTAATATGAAGGCTTCAGCTGACAGGCTGCTTTTCCTTGGAAGGGGATCCAACCTCTGCTGCTCTGGAGAAGGAAACCAGCAGTGTCCATGCCACCTGGGGACACAAAGGGTGACTTTTCAAGCCTGTCTTTTGTCTGAGCCATGTTAGATATATATTTGTGGATTGGGTGTTATGCTTTATATAGCAAATAGTCATTTATTGCCATTGCCCAAAATGGCTACCACAAATGCAGATCTCTTTGCTGCCGATATTTATACCTGGGCAATTTAATGCTTTTTCTGTTGTTGTAGATACTGATATTCTTGGGGAAATCACAAAAACACTTGAAGGACAATGGAAGGATTACCATCTTCTTGGCCCTCCAGTGCACTGGCTCCTCTTTGCCAATGCCTCACTGTCACTGCCCAGGGTCTAGATCTGGTGAAGTATTCTGGATATAGTGTAAAAGGTGCTGAGCAGAGGGGGAGAATCACTTCTTCTGGCTGTGCTCCTGCTCTTATGGCCCAGGAGGCTGCTGGCCACCTTTGCTGCTGGTTCATGCTTTCCCTAGTGGAACTCAGGGACTACCAGAGCCACTTCCACAGGGCTGCTGCCCAGCCACGCAGCCCCTGGCCTCTGCCACTGCAGCCTGGAATTCCCCTGACCAGTTTTTGTGTCTTTTTAGATGTATGCAAGATTTGCTTTCTCCAGTCATGATGACCTTCCAAAATGCATCAGAGAAGCCCTGCTATGACATCAGCCTGGTCTCTCAACATCCCTGGATTCCTCCCATCTGGTCCAATGAACTATTAAGGGTTGAGCTTTCCTCAATAACCTCTGACTTGATCTCCATCCACTTCTGCATTTGTCTGGGATTCTGCCTTGTAGGCACATGGAACTGGGAGAACTTCATGCAAAGGCAAAAGCCGAGAGTACCTCACACCTTAGCAAATTCAGCAGTGGTCACACATTATCTTCATTTCTCCTTTAACTGTTCCTGAAGTAGTAACAGCTCATCATTGTGCCCATGAACTCCCTTGCAAGTGTCAACTCTACAACAGCTCTGGCTTCCCTAAAACCAACCACACTTCTGAATTCCTTCTTTGTTTCAAGTCCCTGCATCTACCTCCTGTATGCTTCCTTTTTTCTATGGAGTTTCTTCATGAGTTTCCTGTTTTGCATAGCTGCTCTCCCGAGATGTCTGCTTGTTCTCGTGAGTGTTGCTGTGGACAGTCTCATACTTAAAAGACACTGACCTTGAAGACCAGCAGCTCTGCTGCTCTTCCCATTAGCATGGGATCCCCACGAAGAGTCCCAATAATGGGCCAAAGGTTGCATCTGCAGTTGTGGTGGCTTGACCATGGATGATCTCCAGGTGCCCACCAAAGCTGTTCTATCACTCCCCCTTCTCAGCTGGTCAGGGGAGAGAAAATAAATCAAAAGGCTTGTGGGTTGAGATAAGGACAGCGAGATCACTCACCAATCACCATCACAGGCAAAAGAGACTTGACTCAAGGAAATTAATTTAGTTTATTGCCAGTGAAATCAGAATAGGGTAATGAGAATCAAACCCAAATCTTAAAACATCTTCCCTCTACCTCTTACTTCTTCCAGAGCTTAACTTTACTCCCAATTTTCTCTGCCTCCTCCCCTCCAGTGGTGCAGGGGGAAAGGGAATGGTGTTGAAATCAGTTCATTACCATTGTTTCTGATGCTCCTTCCTCCTCAGGGAGAGGACTCCTTGCACTCTTCCCCTACTCCATCATGGGGTCCCACCCATGGGAGACGGTCCTCCACAATCTTCTCCAACAGGAGTCTTTCCCATGGGCTGCAACTCTTAGTGAACTGCTCCAGCATGGGTGCCCCACAGCGTTGCAAGTCCTGCCAGCAATCCTGCTCCAGTGTGGGCTTTTCTCCTCCAATCCCTAACATTCTGTGATTCACAGCTCCTTCTGGAAGCCTGCTCCAGTGTGGGCTTCCCACAAAGTCACAGCCTCCTTTGGTGAAGTGGGGTTCCACCTGCTCCACCTGCTCCGATGTGGCATCTTCCATGGGCTGCAGGTAGATCTCTGCTCCACCATGGATCTCAATGGGCTGCAGGAGACAGCCAGCCTTACCATGGTCTGCACCACGGGCTGCAGGAGAATCTCTGCTCCAGCGCCTGGGGCATCTTATCCTCTTCCTCCTTCACTGACCTTGGTGTCTGCAGAATTGTTGCTTTGACATATTCTCACTTCTCTCAGTGGCTGCTGTTCCACAGCAGGTTTTGGGTTTTTTTCCCCTTCTTAAATAGGTTATCACAGAAGCACTTCCACCATTGTTGCTGATGGGCTTAGCCTTGGCCAGCAGTGGATCTATCTTGGAGATGATTTGCTATAGTTCTGTCAGACACAGGGTCATCTTCTAACAGCTTCTCACAGAAGCCACCCTTGTAGCCCCCCCCTACTGAAACTTTGCCATGCAAACTCAACAGAGCAGTCTGCTGATCTCCTTCCCCCTGGGAGGTCAGACCCTCCTCTTTCACGGTCACAACACCCGAGACTGATGCTGCTTTTCACATCCATGACCAGCTCTTCCTTCTTCGTGAGTAACAGACTTTTCTTCAGAGCAGACTCATGCTGGACTGAAGGGCAGAAGAAATGAGGTGCCCACAAAGAGAGCAAACCCTGATCTCCCCAAGGCCAGAGAGAAACAGATCTGGGCTGCACAGTCTGAGCCAGAGAGGGGTTTGCTGTCTGTTGTGTCTCGGCAGCCCTGAGGGTCTGTGGTGAAGGTGAAACTGATCTTGGGAAGGAACAGATGATTTTGAAAATGTCCTTGGGGCCTCTACAGGCACAGTGGGGCCTGATCCAAGATTGTATGATTGAGGGGATGGTTAAATGATGTGGGGGATAGGAACCAGTAGGCTTTAAGAGAGAATGTATGTGAGTGGTCACTCTGGTGTGAAGTGTTTTGCATTCATGCCCTGCCCAGCATCTACTGGATAGAGGTGGGACACACCTTACACCCCTGCAGTGGTGTGTCTCAGTCACTGGCCCAAAGGCACCGAATCTGTCTGGGATGCCCTGAGTGTTGCCTGTCACACAACTGGTCTGAATGGGGACAGAGTTTCTCTGCAGGACCTGTATTGTCAGCTACATGCAGTTGTGCTGGAGAGCCCTGGCACCTCCATAGCACTACAGGCCTGTATTTGGACATCAAATTGAGATCCAGGAACCCTGAATCTGGTTTGGCAGTGGAAGGAGGTAGGTGAGACAACTGCCATCATAATCAAAGGAGATGTAGAAAACACAGCTGGTGGTGAAGAGAATGAGAGAGGCTGAGCTCTCCTTATGGTACAAGACTCCATTTGCTCAGCTAAATACCTCTTCAGTCTGCTCTGAAAATAATTAATGGAAATAAGCTATTACCCTGAAAGTGGGCATCTGCTGTCATTTCACCTGGCCAATGGACTTCCCCACCAGCCTCCAAGAAGATGCACCCAGATGCTGCCCTGTCTCTCAGCATTGCTCCACTAGACACTGCAGCCAGCTCCAGGTATCTTGGACCACCTCTGGAATTCACGTATCACCAGGTGTTTGTTTCTGAACAACTCACTGCTGCCCTCCATCTAACTTGGAGCTCCTACAAGGGTATTTTGGACACACCCAGATTGAAGGAAGAGGATTCCCACCTCCTGTGGGTTTGTAGCAGGTGTTAGGAAATAGGCTGCCTTAGCTTTCTAAGTTATTTGGTATACAGCTTATTACAGAACTTATTTAGAAATTGCTTGTATAGAACTTGTTGAGCATAACTTGCTTAGCATAAGTAACTAATTTGACTTAGGCCACAAGCTGTGAACTTGCAAACTGCCTAGAAGGCCGTCAGAGTTCGTTCAAGCTAGAAGATAAAGGAGCTTTTGATCGTCAGCAGGAACTGCATCCCTAGAGATGGGTAAAGGAATGGAAGGGCGCATCTAAAGGAGACAAAAACTGAAGAATGTTTTGGTTATTTCCAAGGACATATTTTACTTTCCAGCTGCAGGTGCAAAATAGCAACTGAAGGACAGAATTTAGGTTGATTTTTAGTCTGGTCAGTGAAAAAACAAACAGCTGCCCTCAGAGATAAGAAATGACCTGCCTGGCAATAATGAAGAGATCCAATTGATACCTAAAACCAGCAATTAGTAATAAAATAAATCTATATGAATAAGGCACTTGCTAAATTAATAAGGGTCACTGATGTTAGGTGTTAGGCACTTGTTAGTAATTAAGTCACAAGAATGGTATTTGTTAAGATAAGCAGGAGAAGGGTAGGAGACAATGCACTCGCACTCAGAAGATAAGGTGGTGACACCAGCACAAGCAGGTTACAAGCCAAATAACAAAGGATTGTATTGCATATGTGAAGGATTTATTGGAAATATAATGAATATGTATGATCTGGATGGATATCACCTGTGCCTGGGGTTAGCGGGGCACCAATAAAGGATGCTTGCTTTTAAAACCACAAATTTTGGTTTTAGAAGTTTATTTAATTCATGGATTTATGGTATCACAATGAAGAACAGGGAGACCTCAGACTCTAATTCTACAATTAGCCCAAATTGCTGTGTGAGGAGTAGGAATCTTGGATTGCAAGGGTATAACCGCTCAGGGTTTTCTTTGCTTGGGGTCCCTCTTCTGGAGGTCCCATATTGAGCTGCTCTCTACATTGTACCTTATTTAAGAAGAATTTCTGGAATTCATGTCTGAGTCTCTGCTTCAGGAAACCTAGGGAGAAAAACTTTCCTTAACATAAGCATGGGAGGGAACTTAGTCCCCTTCTAGCCCCAGGAGTATAAATCCAGGATGAGATGCTGCAATTTACTAAGCTGGATCCCTTCCCTTAGCTGCAGTAAAGGAGATCCCTCCCTGACCCTCTCAGGGTGTCCTGACTAATGGTGAGACAGTGAAAAGATGATTTCTGGACGTCAGTATAATTTGGATGGGAGAAATGACACAACTGGAAATAAGTGTGGTTCCCCAGGTGAGGGAGGGAGCATCAGTGATTCCTTCAGCTTGTTTCACGGCAGGATCCCCTGGAGCCCCAGGGACACCTGGAGGGAGCCCAGAGGGGACAGAGAAAGGGACATCGTGGGCTGCTCCTGTGCTGCTGAGCTGGGCTGGGCTCCTGGGACACAGGGAGCTCACGGAAGCGGCAGCACTGCAGAGAGACAGCTCTGCCCAGGAGCAGCTCCTCTGCACACGCAGCAGGGCTGAGGGCTCTGCCTGCAGCACCGAGGGCAGAGCAGCGGGAAAACAAGAATTAAAAGGTGGTCTGGATTTGGAAGATACTGAGAGCTCACTGGAAGCAAAATCTGCACAGCTCTTGACATGGTAAGTCCGTGGCTGCAGAGCTCTGCAGATGGGGTTGCCAGAGTGGTCACATAAAGCTGGTACATTCCATGGCTGATAGGATATGGCAGGACAGTTCTCACAGTTTCTGCAGTGTGGAGAAGAACATGCTTGAGAGCAGGGTGTTTCTGAGGGGGCTTTTCAAAAGGAAGGTTAAAGTAGGGGCTACCTGAAGGGGGAAGGCACTTTCTGGAGTCTGTGCTTCCAGTTTGCTGCCGTGACAAGTTGGCAGGTTGTATGGTGATGCAGTTGTCAGGTTTGTACAGGGGACTGTGACTCCTGGAACATTGCACTGGGAGAGCTGTAGCTCAGCGAAGAAGCTATCAAGTCCTTTCACTCACCTCAGCATACAAACATCATTTTTGTGGTGTCCTTGGGCTTATCTGAGATGTTCTATAGGACTTCCAAACACTGACATGCCCTTGTGCAGTGTCCTGTTCCCAAGATTTTTCTGCAGGGCAGAGCCGAGCACACAGCAGGTAGGATGGGGTCTGTGAGCCCTGACAGAAAGGAGTCCTGGGGACAAAGAAGCAGCTCTTGGCAGGGACAGCTTCCGCAGCAGAGACATGGGCAGGGAAGAACAGGGAGCTGCTACCAGAAATGCCCTTGGAGGGGGTTTTGGGCAGCTCCCTGCCATCCCTGCAGTTCAGATGCCTTCCCTGGAGCAACTCCTGGTCACCTTTCCCACCCAGAAGAGCCTCTGCCATCAAGACCACAGGGTCCATGTCATGAGTCACCAGCAGCCAAACCCTCAGCAAAGGAGGAGACTGTCCTGCATGTCCGTCTGTCCCCCTCTGCCCTTGCCTCCCTTGGCAGAAGCAACGTGATATTTCTCTTTTTTTCTCCACCTGCCCACACTGCTGCTGTTGTTCAGAGGCTCTGTGGGGATGGGGCTTCCAGCTGAATCTCAGAAACTCACCTTGTGGGTCCTCCCATGCGGATGTGTCCATGGGAGGAAAGTGACCGGGCCACCTCCTTTCCTGTGGGGCTCTGGACCCCACAGGGTTCATGGGTGGGGAAAAAGCTGATTCTCACTCCAGGCACCCCATGTGCAGGACATCCAAAGGGACACAGCTCTCCATTGTAGTTGTTGCAACACCAAGGAACACAGTGCAGAAGCTGTGGAGACACTAAGGCCACAGAAATATCACTGTATGGCTGCATTTGGGAAACTGGAATGAGGTCTCAGTGTCCTTGGATGGAAAGGGAATCTGGAGACAGGGTGAGGACATTGGAGATCTGCACTTGGAAACTGGGCTCCTCTGCTCTCAGCAGGGTGCAGTTTCTTCTAAGAGGAACATCCAGGGGTGACTGTCCTCTGTCCTCTAGCTCAAAGAGCTGCCAGAACAGGGCAGCTGAGACCAGGACTGATGGACAGACCAGACCTTCTCACTCTGCACTAAGGGACAGTCCCATTTCCTTGCAAGTCCCACAAGGTTTCTCTATGAGAACAGCAGAAATGCCAAAGGTTTCTGCCTTAAAAGCATTACTCATGGGTGGTGGGGAAATGAGAACAGAAGACACAATAAAAAAATCTTCACAGCTCTGGTCTGCAGTCAGGTGAAGTGGGAGTGACAATGCTGAAAACCACTTTGACATCAAAAGTGATTTAATCTGAGATCAGCCCATGTTCCTAGGTGCCTTTTGTTGTAGGGCAGGACTGAGTCTTGCAGAGCCCACAGCAGAGCACCTGCTCCCCGGGGCACCCTCAGCCAGCATCCATCAAAGCTCATGACAAGGACCTGCCAAAAGCCTTCCTGAAACTGGAGAGTGAGTTGGGGAACAGGAGGTCTGTGAGAAATAGCACAGGTTTTGCTCAGACAAATTGTACCCTGATCTGTCACTCTCTTTTCCTCTGTGAACAGGTCCCCATGCCCAGGGGCAGATGTCCAACAGCAGCTCCATCACCCAGTTCCTCCTCCTGGCATTCTCAGACACACGGGAGCTGCAGCTCTTGCACTTCTGGCTCTTCCTGGGCATCTACCTGGCTGCCCTCCTGGGCAACGGCCTCATCATCACCACCATAACCTGTGACCAGCACCTCCACACCCCCATGTACTTCTTCCTCCTCAACCTCTCCCTCATCGACCTGGGCTGCATCTCCACCACTGTTCCCAAATCCATGGTCAATTCTTTGTGGGAAACCAGGGCCATTTCATATACAGGATGTGCTGCCCAGGTCTTTCTCTTTGTCTTTTTCATTTCAGCAGAGTTTTATCTTCTCATGATCATGTCGTACGACCGCTACGTTGCCATCTGCAAACCCCTGCACTACAGGACCCTCTTGGGCAGCAGAGCTTGTGTCCACATGGCAGCAGCTGCCTGGACCAGTGGGTTTCTCCATGCTCTGCTGCACATGGCCAGTACATTTTCACTATCGCTCTGCTATGGCAATGTTGTGGACCAGTTCTTCTGTGAAAGCCTCCAGATCCTCAAGCTCTCCTGCTCACATTCCTACCTCAGTGAGTTTGGGGTTATTGTGATTAGTCTCTTAGCAGTATTTGTGTGTTTTGTTCTCATCATACTGTCCTATGTACAGATCTTCAGGGCCGTGCTGAGGATCCCCTCTGAGCAGGGACGGCACAAAGCCTTTTCCACCTGCCTCCCTCACCTGGCCGTGGTCTCCCTGTTTGTCACCACTGCCATGTTTGCCTACCTGAAACCCCCCTCCATCTCCTCCCCATCCCTGGACCTGGTGGTGTCATTTCTGTACTCGGTGGTGCCTCCAGCCATGAACCCCCTCATCTACAGCATGAGGAACCAGGAGCTCAAGGATGCCCTGAGGAAACTTGTAGATAGATGCTTTTCAAAAGCAATAAACTGTCCATCTTCCGCACATCACTCATGATATAACTCATGACAGGCCCAGCTTCTTTTTTGTATATTTCGTATCTCTTGATTTTTTTTTTTTTTTCCGTTTTTTTTGTGATCACTGAAGGGAGGTTTGTTTGATTTGGGGTTTTTTTAGCTGTGATAATATTACCCACAAAGAAATGTCATTTTTCATCCCACTTCTAATTCCCCATTGACCTTTATAGTTTGAATTATAATAGACTGTGTAAACAACAGTCTGTGCTCTCTGTGTACTTAAACAAAATAAAGGACCCTGCACGGAATTGTTTCTCAGGCATCTTTCCTCTGAGACCTTTGTGAAGCTGAGTTCAAAGTGCCTGTGTGCAGAGGTGAAGGGAAAAAGATCCCAGCACAGTAGCTCTGCCGGGGAGCACCAGCCTTGTTCTTCCCTAAGTTCTCTCCTTCTACTTCCCCACTGACCTTCTCAGCCCTTGTGTGGGTACAAGTCACCTCTGAGCTCCCTCCATGGCCAACTCAGAGCTTGTGTGGGAAGTGGTCACAGTGACACTGACCAACATCAGCTGGGTCTGTCTCTCAACCTGACCACTATGTCCCTGCAGAGTCACCACAGCCTGGGCATCACAGCTCACTCACTGCACAGAGCAAAAGCCCCAGCTCGGAGGCTGTGGGGAGTGTGGGAACAGGGTGCAGGAACATCTGGCCAGGCCAGTGCAGATGTGCTCTCCTTGGGGAAAGGCTCTGTGGAGAGATGGGATGTCCCAGGAGAAGAGCAGGGCAGCCTGTGTGTGTAAGAGAGACATGGAAATAATCTGTCATGCTGCCAGGTGCCAGCTTGGGGTGGTTGTCTCTTGTAACCACCATTTTGATCATTGTCCTCTCATCACAGCTGAGAGTTTCTTCTTCCTTCCATGGAAGGACACTGAATGACCAGGTCAGAAGTCCAGGTGTGCACTGAGGCGAGACATGAGCATGCACATTGTGTGTTGGGGGAGACAAACCCAAAGGAGCACAAATGTCATCAGCTGTTTCTGTGGGTACCATGGAGGCCCATAGGACAGTGTATTGAGATCACTTTATGTTGAGAGTAACTTCCCCAACAAACTACCTCAAGGCAGAACTGGGATGTGTTTTCTTGAACTGAGGTCCCTGTGTCCTCCCTGGAGACCTACTACAGCTCCACCACCCAGCCCCACTTGCTTGCCACCTTTGTGACTGATGATAGCAGATGTGGGTCATGATGTGAGTAGGAGTTAGGCTGGATGGTTAATCCTAGATGACGTCGATGGTGTGGAGTCCTCCTGGCAGCCAGTCACTGTTGGAATCCCTCTGTGACCAACACCTGAGTGAGCACTGTTGAACATCTTCATTATCTCCCTGCATGATGAGATGGAGCTCACCTTCAGCTCCTTTGTGTATAATGGCAAACTGGAGGTAGCCCTTGAGCTACTCCATCTAATTCACACTGCCTCACACAAGAGAGTCAGACAAGATGACAGACATGTCATTTATAGGCAGACAAGATGACAGACATGTCATTTCTAACCTGAGTTATTCTATGATGAAAGAAAACTTTGCCTTGGAGAGCT
Organism: Streptopelia decaocto; assembly: GCF_964273445.1. Lineage (NCBI taxonomy): Eukaryota > Metazoa > Chordata > Aves > Columbiformes > Columbidae > Streptopelia > Streptopelia decaocto. The sequence continues at coordinate 27,431 of NW_028117103.1, forward strand.
CTTTGGAAACAGAATAGGGAGAGGAAGGAGAAAAGACAATGAGGCAGTAGGGAGAGAAAATGCTGCACTCTAAATACAGAAGAAAATTTATTTTGATAAGTGGCTGCCTAAGATTATTCACATAGATCAAAAGAGTATAATCAGCTTTCTGGTTCATGACCTTGATACTGTTAATAAAACAAACAAACAAACAAACAACAAACAACCAACAAACAACCAACAACAACAACAACAAAATCCAACCAACCAAACAAAAAAAAAAACAACACCAAACTATTAAAAAAAAATCATTGAAGTTCTTTAAAAAAACTAGCCATGATGGCAACTTTTTCAGTGATTTCACTGAGTTCCTTTCTGCAGAGGTTTCAACTTTTTCCTACTCCTAACGGCTACCACTGAATGATAGCTCTCACCTCTAAACAAATCCACTACTCTAACCCTTATCCTCAAACCTACCTCTAAACCAAAGTGCAAACACATAACCTTTTACCTTTACCCTACCACTCATACTAATTCTTAGTCCTTACCCCTAGCATGAAAATGCTGGCCTTAAGCCAAGGCCTGACCCCAGCCCTAAAAAACCCCTAACACTCAAAGCCAGTCTATACCCTAAATACTAACGAGACACCCTCAGCAGAGTTCCAAACTTTCCTGCTAAGCCCTTACCTTATCCCTAATCCAGGTAGATAAACTCTAGTCCAGAAACCCGTACCTGAAAACCTAACTCCCAAAGCCCTCCTTCCCATGTTTTAACCCCTCAACTTCAGTCCCTTTCCTAACCTGGATTTAGGTTGTTTGGCACCTTGGTGGCAGGACAGGGATCATGAGATCCCAGAGCAGTCTCATCATGTAGGAAAAGGAATGTGAGGTGACCTGTATCTGATCATCTCCTGACCACAAGGAGGAGATGGGTGATAATGCTGTGGTGAGCTCAACCACAGCTTAGGCAACTCCTACTCCAGCAGGCAGCGTAGGACTGTGAATGTGACTGTCAGTTCTGTCTCTGGAGTTGAACGGCATGTGGCTTGGAAGATTCTGGTGAAGTTACTTTTGCCTGGTCAGCTGGTGCAGATAGTCTTGCAGAACTCATCTGTAGAAGGGCTATCCCATTTCACTCCTCTTATCACTTTCGGTGTTTTCTTACATGGAAAAAAATTCAAGTCGTTCACATGTGAATTTGTGGTTGCAGTTTTAGAGAGAGATAAGGACACGCAGTTGGCCTAATAGTGGTTATCAGGTGGGAGCTCCCTGCAGACTTCTCTGTTACAATCCAGTTAATTCTTCCACCCAGGGATCCATTCAGCACAACACAGCCTGAAGGCCAAGCTGTACATGGAGCACAGCCCTGGGTCTACTCAGGTTTACTGCTGTGTGGATCTCTAACTCCTCCATGTACAATGGTATTCTGGTCAGGATCACTGGATCTCCTGATGAAGGTTAGGTAGAAAATAGGGTCTTATTTGAACAACTAGAGGAAGAGTCACAACTTTAGGCCCTGGTAATCAATGGGGGCTTTGAAGACCATGGACCTCTGCTAGAAGTCCTTGGCTGAAGGGCAGGTGGAAGGTAATCCCTAACCCAAGGAGGTGAAAATGGTCTCCTGGATATATTTTTCACAAGAGGACAAGGTAGGACTTTGCAAAGATGTGGAGGACAGCTGTGTCTACAGTGTTGGTGTGGTGGAGGGGTGGGGTAGAAAACCCTGAGGGAAGCGAGCAAGACAAATTGTAGCAGTGCTGAGCAGAGAAGGATGACCTCCCTCAACCCTCTGGCAGTTCTGAATCAAGGGGGATGAGAAGGACTCCCTTGTTTGGTTGGACACACTCCTACTAATGCAGCCCAGGATGCCATTGTGCACCTTTACTTTGAAGGTGCAAAGCCAGGAGAGGACGGGGCTGTGGGGTGTATTAGAAAGGGTGCTGGGGTATATTACAGGAAGGGTGGTCAGTAGGTCCAGAGAGATTTTCCTCCCCCTCTACTCTGCCCTGGTGAGACCACACCTGGGACATTGTGTCCAGTTGTGGCCCCTCAGTTCCAGAAGGACAGGGAACTGCTGGAGAGAGTCCAGCACAGAGCAACAAAGATGCTGAAGGGAGTGGAGCATCTCCCGTGTGAGGAAAGGCTGAGGGAGCTGGGGCTCTTTAGCTTGGAGGAGACTGAGGGGTGACCTCATTAATGGTCATCAATATATAAAGGGTGAGTGTCAGGAGGATGAAGCCAGGCTCTTCTCAGCGACAACCAACGATAGGACAAGGGGCAATGGGTTCAAACTGGAACACAAGACGTTCCACTTCAATTTGAGAAGAAACTTCTTCCCGGTGAGGGTGGCAGAGCCTGGCCCAGGCTGCCCAGGGAGGTTGTGGAGTCTCCTACTCTGCAGACATTCAAACCCCCCTGGACACCTTCCTGTGTAACCTCATCTGGGTGTTCCTGCTCCGGCGGGGGGATTGCACTGGATGAGCTTTCAAGGTCTCTTCCAACCCCTGATATTCTGTGATTCTGTGATAATAACAGCCTTTCCATACCTTCTTGGACATCAGCAAGATATCGTCCCTGGCTTGAGTTTGGCTTCCTTTGTATTCTCATTAGACCCTTCTTAGCTTTTGACCATGGAGATTCCTTCCTTGGTCAACTATTCCATTGATCTAATACCTCCTTCTGTTATCTGGAGTGCCTTGTAATTCCTGATATACTGATGTTGTCAGGGGCACTACAAATCTGGTAGGCCATCTGTACACACACGTTAATAGCTGTCCAAAGAGAGGTTCATTCCAGGGGAACCTGGAGAAACTCTGGGATTTGTCAATAAAAGCCTCATGAAATTTTACAAGGAGAAGTTACCGGTTCTTCACTGGGGGCAGAATAATCCCACACATGAGGGCAGGCTGGGACCTGAACAGCCTAGGAGCGATTCTGAGAAGAAGGGGTTCGGCATTACGAGGGATGCCGTACGAGCCCGTGGTGCATGCTCACCATGAGTAAGGCCAAGGGCATGTGGGGCTGCATTAGGAAGAGTGTGACAAAGCAAACAAGGGCATTATCGTCCCCCTTGAATCAGTGCTCCAGTGGCCACATGTGGGCTACTGTGTCTGGGTGTGGGACTCCCTGTTCTGAAGGAATGGAGAGGAACTAGAGAGGTTCCAGAGATCTGCCAGGATAGGGTTTGGAGCCTTTGAGAGAGGCTGAGAAACCTGGGCTTCTTGAGCCTGGTGAAGTGGAGGCTCAGGGCACTGTAGCAGTAGCCTGCAACTGCTCGAAGGGTGGTTTCAGAGATAATGGAGCTTTTCTTGGTAGTAGGAAGAGAAGGAAACCTCCACAAAGTGCAACTTGGAAGGTTGGAGGTTCAGAAAAAGACATCTCAGTCCAAGGGCAGTGCTGTGGTACAAGAGGTCACGCAGAGGGAGTCTGGATCAACCCATGGCTTTGGGCTTCGAGGAAAGACCAGAGAGGGTGGAGAGACATCAGTGAAAGTATGGAATTGCTGGGATGAGAGCTAGGTAGGAAAGCAAGATGGATGTCAACAGCCTGAAGGGACAAAGGTGCCTGAAGGGGACAGTATCAGCAAACATGAAGTAGACATGGCCAAGGGCTCTGGTGAGGCTGAAAGGCCACAGAGGACCAAGGTCTTTGTCCCCCTGGCTATGACAATTGTATCTGTCTCTGAAACCTACCAGGATAAACTCTGTTTTGAGACTCTGGACTTTGATTTCTCGTTGCCCCTTTTTGGGGAAGCCAGGAGGGGTTGTACAGTTTCCTACACTTGGCCTTGCTCAAACTCACACCCCACTGCTCCAGGAAGAGCCCTGAGCCACACATGAGGCATCTGCCTTCCCAGGGCCTGGGGTCAGGGTTTGGCCTTTAGGCTGGTAAAACAAACCAAGGATTTTCTCCATGGCAGAACGACCTGTACAGTGCCTTTTCCTACCTGCAATCACAACCTTCAATTATCTTTTCTAATGAGTCCATGGAGAGTCTTTGTCAATAATGACCCTCAGTGGGGTCAATCAATGTTTCAAGGTACTTTGAGTTGCGCTTCTGACTTCCACCTCTTGAGCAATTTGTTCAGTCTCCTCTCAGTTTCTGTAGTTCATGGACTAAGGGCCAAATACACCATGGGGCTCATTAAAATACAGAAAGTATTAATGAACTATTTCCCTTCCTGTAATTTTCTTCAGGTCTTCAAGACACTACAACTAATTTGAGCTGTTTCATAATGTAGCTGAGAAGGAAGATTTCAAAAAGCACTTAGCAGAAATTATTCTGTATTTTGAAGGGCATATTATGTTCCTTTTCGGCTCAGTGAAGAGGTGATAGTACCGTTCTCTGGTTGATAATGATCCAGAATGTCTCCTCAGTAGGTCTGGACAGGTAGGAAAAGCAGTCCCTTGAGGTCCAACATGGTATGGACAACGCTCCTCCTCACCTGCCCAACATTACCCTTTCTCTTGTTGCCCCTGGGACTTGTTCTCACTTTTTGTTACATCAGATTTGTCCACATTTCTCTGCAGCTGGATGTTACAGCTCCTTTGCACCATCTCCCAAATGCTCTACCTAGAAAGCTGGCTACACAGAGACACCGAATGATTTTTCCTAATTACAAACAAAGAAAAGTGAAGCACAATTAAGCTTCAAAAATAATAAAACACACTCCTCCACCATAAGTTAAGTACAAGCTGCCTCTAATGAGGTTGTCTTTCAACAAGGGATAATCTTATGAGAAATGATTTAGGTAAGCAGATAAAAGAATAAAGATACAAACAAAATTAAAGAGTTGACTAAGGAGACAATCAGACTACTGCAAAACAGGCAAACATTTAACTACCTGAAGTTCAAAACAGCAGCTGGCAAGTTGAGAGCAATCTGAATGAATGAAGAATAAGAGAAAGAGAAAACTGGAGAATAATGGAAAGGGCCTTTGTCTAGAGAGTCTGCAACTGAAAATGGGACTTTAGAAACAGTCATTATATCAGGACAGGTGAAAATACGTGAAAGATCACAGAAATTGAATACACGATATAACAGGCACAATAGTGGCAAGGATGTTGCAGGAGATCAACACATCTTTGGAATATCCCTTTTGAAAGGTCACAGGATTGGTAGAGGTGTCTTGTGAGTGAGAAAAACCCAATGTTGCAGCCAAAAGTGCCAGCCAGGGAACCACAAGCTGTACAAGAACACTTTGGTGAGGAATGACCTGTCCAATGAGTCCTCTTGGGTGACATTTCTGGGCACCAACTAGAGAAAAATGTGTCCGAAAGCCATCAGCATGGGCTTAGCAAGGGTAATTAATGTCTCACAAACTTGATTGCCTTCATGATGAAGTAACTGCATTTCTGCGTGGGGGCAGAACAGTAAATGTCATTTACCTGAGCTTCAGCAAGGCTCTTGGCATGGTGTCCCTCAATATTCTTGCACCCAAGGTAGGCCATTACAGTTGGATGGGTTGACAAACAGATGGGTGAACACCAGTTGGATATCAGGCTGACAGAGCAGTGGTGAAGGGGTCTCATGCCCAACCTCGAGACCACTGGGACTTACTGGGGGCTTGTGAGGCAGCACAGGGGACTCTGCTGAGACCTGGGCAGTTTAATACTTTGATAATCTGTGACCTTGAGGAGACAACTCTCACCACATTTGTTGATGATGCTAAATTGGGAAACCTCATATGCAGGAGGGCTGTCCTTGTTAGCAATCAGGACACATAACCACGGGTGTAGTTATATGTGGTGCTTTATTTCAGCGCTGGGAAACCAGGGGTTCGCACCCAAAGCTGGCTTCGCTGGTCAGTCTAAGTTACACAGTATTTATACGGTCCATTCACATACATATTCATATATTCATTAAGATATGTAACAATTACTCACTATTGATTACAACATCGATTGCTACATCTTGGAACTATTTTGATCATGTGCAGTGTCCTCACTCTATACGTATTTAGGTTAAGATAAAAGCTAGGTTGTTAAGATAAAGTATACTTGAACGCGATATGCTTGAACATCCTCTCAGGGACAGTTTACAAAACTGATTCATCCTTTCAGGAACATTTTGTAAAACTGGTCCGCTTACTAACATTTTCCCCCTTTGAAAATGCTTTTCTATTCTTAGACAATGCATTTTCACCTCAATCAATTTCTTCGATTACTGATTCGCAATTCCCTTCAGGTGATAGTTCCAGTCGTGCCTCTTCATAAGCTGGAGGGTTATCAAATATAGGATTAGCATAATTCCTACTCAGGATACTGAAAATGCGATTATTCCTAGCATTTGTTTGACTAATTATGTGCTTAATACCTACATACAACAGACAAAGAAGAGCAATCACAATTGCAAGCACAACTACACTTTCTAGTAGTGAATGTACCCATCCTCCCAAATTTAAATCGAATTTATTCAACAGAGCTCCTATCCAGCTCTGTTCTGCATCTTGTTTTTCCTTTTGCAGCCCCGCTTGTGTTTGGGTCAGCTCAGAAATGTCTTTCTCAACCTCTGAAGTTACGTCTGGAATATGGATGCAGCAGTGATCGATTCTGTCTTTCAAATATCCACAGATGCCATTTTCTTTTAATAACATTATGTCGAGTGCCATTCTGTTCTGCAAGGTCATTTTAGTCGTAGCTTGTAATTGTATATTGAGATCCCGAAAACCCTTTTCTGTTATTCTAGCCAATCGATCCATTTGCCCGATCAATTTATCAATCATTTCTCTATTCCTATAGGCTGCAATTGGTGTAACGAAAGATTCTAGTGCCCAGCTAAATTTAACACTGCTTGATGGTTCATGCCACACATCATCCTCATTTGTTTCCCGTTTATGTCTGATCTGTAATGGTTCTTGCCTATTTTTCAAAGGTGACCTTTTCCAAATGGGACATAGTGTTGGCAACCCCAAAGTAATTTCTCTAATTGGTCCTCCCATTGGCAAATGTGTAGTCCAGGTCCCATCACTTAAGGCCCAAACTAAATGTCCCGTACTGCCTATAACTCCTTTACAGTCAATTTTGTCTTTATCAATCCCAATTTTAAAGGCTGCCTGTGAGTCTAATTGTTTCCGACAAGTGCAGCCTGTAATCACTGCTACTTTGACAATGGACAAAGGTATCTCTTTAATGTCTGTTTGACAAGTTATCACCTGTGAGCAATTCCACTATGGTACTGTCATTCGTTCTGTTACATCGGACCACCGTATGCACCATGGAATTGCTTCACTGTATTGGTATTATTGTATAATACTTAATGTCCACATATTGTTCCATAATTCAGTTATGCTTTTGTTATCCTGATCTTTGCATTCCCAGTAGGTCTGTTCAACCTTTTGATTCACTATTTTAGTGGTCCACTTGTCATAGAAGCACCATCCTACATCGTGGAATCGTCCTATTGTAATATACCTTGCTTTAGGTAATTTTAAACAATCTGCCCTGTGTCCTGGTGTTTTCCATTTTTGTCGTTCTCTTATCCTTTGTTCAGTTGGGACTTCTTCTATTCTAGTGTGGGATTCACATGCTATCTTACCAGTTCTGTTTATTTCTGGTAAGGTAGTAGCGATTATTCCCCACTGTACTGGATCCTCAGCTGATTTTGGTATGGGAAGGCAGGCAGTGATGCTACTGATATTTTGTGTTTGTGCAAAGTCTCGGATTAATCCTATCATTAGGTTCTCTGCCTGATTTTGTACACTTTGTACTACCTGTGGTACCTGGGTACTTTCATTACTATCTACTGCTCTTCGTGGCCTAATTTGCAATTCCATTCGAATAGTTTCATTTTTGCATTTATAAATTTTCCATGCATCGGGCGAGCTTTCCCACTGTCTATCAGGGGCCTTGTGGAATAGAGCAGCACTTCCCTCTCCAATTTTCAAAAGCACAAAAACTCGGGGTATAACCAAAACCAAAGCTTGGTAATGCAAACCAGGCATTATTGCGATGTAATCTTGAGTGTGGTTGGACCTAGGATATGTGATGACCACGCTCTTGGAACCTTCTTCACACGGGTGTAATGTATCCAGGAGTCTACTCCGGCAATTTTAACTGTGGTAAACGTGGTCAAGACTACTTGATAGGGTCAGTCCCAACGTTCTCTCAAAGGCTCTTCGTTCCAGTTTTTCACATATTCAGTGTCCCCAGGTTCTATATTATGTACTGGATTTTCAAGTGCCAGTGGTCGACTCCACAGTAATGCAGATCGGAGTCGATTCAGTGTCCTGCCAAGAGACAACACATAATTGTACAAGTCCTGATTACTCTTTATGTGGACCCCTGGATTTGGGTTTGGTGCTTCAGAGGGTTTGCCACATAGAATTTCGTACGGACTTACTGACATTCCGCTCTTAGGTTTTATCCTGGTACGCAACAATGCTATTGGTAAGGCCTGCGGCCATTGAATCTTTGCCTCCTGACAGACCTTACTAAGTTGTCTTTTTAAAGTTTGGTTCATTTTCTCTACCTGTCCACTGGACTGGGGCCTCCAGGGAGTATGCAGATCCCACTGAATCCCTAAACATCTGCTAACCTCCTTTACCAGTTGTGCCACAAAATGGGGCCCCCTATCGGCTGATATTCCTATTGGTACCCCAAATCTAGGGATTATCTCTTTTAATAACCATTTCACAGTTTCTTTTGCTTGGTTGGTGCGACAAGGGAAGGCTTCTGGCCATCCAGAAAAGGTATCCACCACAACAAGTAGATATCTATATCCACGAGTTCGGGGGAGTTCCGCCTAATCTATTTGCCAATAATCCCCGGGTTGCATGCCTGTCTTAATTTTCCCCATTTCTACTTTTCTTTTTACTAGAGGATTATTTTTCAAGCTAATTTCACACTTAGCTGTAATAGACTTTGCCATTGTTAACATCTGGACCGACATAATTTGTTTTCTTAGATAAGTTACCAATGCTTCTGCACCCCAGTGACACTTCTGGTGTTCCGTCTGAAGTATTCCTCTCATAATAGTGGTTGGCACCACAACTTGTCCATTGGTGGTTACATACCACCCAGAATTATTCTTGCTGGCTATGAAGGTAATAAATCAATTGCTCTTACCTTCTGGGAGACAAGACCCACCATTGTTCTCACTTGCCGTGCCACCAACCAAGATGTTTGATCAGCAAGCCGATTTCCCTCAATAATTTTCAATGTTCCACTTTGATGAGCTTTACAGTGCATTATAGCAACTTGCGATGGTTTCTGAATGGCATTAATCAAGTTCAGTATTTCCTTCTGGTATTTAATGTTTGTTCCTTGTGAAGAGAGCAGTCCCCGCTCTTTCCAAAGGGCTCCATGCACATGAACAACTCCGAAAGCACCTGCCAGCGGGGTGTCTCTCAAATCAGGATGACTTGTATGGGTGTATTCGATAACTTCCACACAATCATGTTCCAGGTCTCCTTCTTCTGTACCTGCACCCAAAAACTCAGCAGGATTCATTAGGTTAGTAGTTTTTAGAACAACATCATCTTGTTCTGTCAGAATTACCTGGTATTTCATCATTCTGCTTGGGGAAAGCCAATGGCCCCCCTTTTGTTCCAATACTGTTGTCACCATATGGGATACCAACACTTCTATCCTTTTTCCCATAGTTAGTTTTCGGACCTCCTGGATCAGCATTACTGTAGCAGCTACCGCCCGTAAGCATGCCGGCCACCCAGCACTTACCGGATCCAGCTGTTTGGAAAAATAGCCAACAGGTCTTTTCCAGGATCCTAGTCGTTGGGTTAATACTCCCAAGGCAAGTCTTTGTCACTCGTGTACAAACAACTGGAAGTCTTTGCTCAAGTCCGGCAGGCCCAAAGCAGATGCCTGCATCAAAGCCTGTTTTAGCTTTTGGAAGGCCTCACGTTGTGGCTTTCCCCACTTGAATGTTTTATTCCTTTGTGCTTCATACAAAGGTTTGGTGATCAACCCATGGTCCATAATCCAGAGTCTGCACCATCCTGTCATTCTTAAAAAAAGATCTCAACTCATGTAAGTTTTGTGGTTCTGGAATAGCACAAATAGCATGTATCCTGTTCAGGCTTAGCCTTCGCTGTCCTTGAGAGAGCTCGCATCCTAAATAGATCACAGTCTCGGATGCAATCTGAGCTTTATTTTTTGATACTTTGTACCGTTCATTCCCAATTGGTTCAATATTTCAATTGTTACCTGGACGCAGATGTCGTGTCTCAGTCGCAATCAGAATATCATCTACATATTGTAGCAACAAATACCATTGTCGAGGGATCATGATATGACCTTTTGTAGTCCATTCCTGAGTTCCTTGGCTAGTTGATTTCCAAAGATGGTTGGGCTATTCTTGAACCCTTGTGGAAGGCGTGTCCAGGTTAACTGAGTTTTCCTCCCATTGTGTGGATTTTCCCATTCAAAGGCAAAAAGCTTTTTGCTTTCATGGTCAAGGGGTATGCAGAAGAAGGCATCTTTTAAATCAAGTACAGTAAACCATTTATATTTCTCTTTCACAGATGTTAACAAGGTATATGGATTTGCAACTACCGGATAAATGTCCTTAGTGATCTGGTTTACAGCCCGCAAATCTTGGCCTAATCGATAACTACCATCAGGTTTCTTTACTGGAAAAATTGGAGTATTATATTCTGATTCACATTCCTCTAGAATACCATATTTCAAGAATTTTCAATTAGAGGTACTATTCCTAACCTAGCTTCTAGTTTCAGTGGGTACTGCCTCAACTGCACTGCCTTGGCATCTTCCTTCAGTTCCACTTTTAGAGGCTGGGCTGTTTTTGATTTCCCAGGTATGTCAGTCTCCCATACCATAGGAATCACAGCCTCCTCCACTGCTTGCGGTATTTTCACTACCAGGTTTTATTTTAAAAACAGAATTTGTCCTACCTTAGATTCTGGAATTTTCATTACCAGGTTTCCATCCTCAAATGTTATTACAGCATCCAATTTGGTCAATAATTCCTGTCCTAAAAGGCAAACTGGACAGTGTGGAACATATAAGAACTTGTGGGTTAGTTCCTTTTCTCCAAAACACAAATCCAAGGGTTGTAGGAATGGCCGTACTTCCTCCTTCCCTGTGGCACCAACAGTTGTTGTAGCTCTGTGACCTACCGTCCCCTGTAAGGAATTCAGTACAGACTAAGTAGCCCCTGTGTCTACTAAAAAATTTACATCCCGTTTTTGGCAGCTTCTTTTAATCTTTCTAAAAGGCCGAGGGAGACTCATTCTTTTCCTGCATCACATTATACTATTTTGACCAATTCATTTGCTTCAGCATAGCAGTTTGAACGCTAATCAATAACCAATCTTGATACCTCCAGAGACGGCATAACCCGCCTCCTGTATTATAATTCCATCGGGGATCTTCTTCTGGAAAGTTCTCACCAACGTTAGCCACTACTTTCCCATTCCGAATATCTTATCTCACTTTATCCCTCGCAACCTGTATAACCATATTTTTCTGTAGGGTCCATTAATGTATCCAAAATCACTTGTAAATCATCCCAATCAGGATTCTGCATTTTAATTATCATTTTAATTATTGCAACCTTATCTGGATCTTCCCAATAAGGACCAGCCGATTGCTTTCAGATTACTAAATCCCCTGGCGAAAACGGAGCTTTTACATAGACTGGTTACCCCCCACACCTACTGCCTGCCGCAGGGGTGCTATTACGTTTGGTGATCCCCCCCGCTTCATCCCCCGCGGGCGGCGAGCCCGGAGGAGAGGAGCTGTAGCTCCAAATCTAGCAGCCGCCGCTCCCCCCCTTTTCACCGCTTTAGCAGACAGTCAGCTTTTCACCTTTTTTTTTTTTTTTCCTTTCCTCCGCAATTTATCAAGGAGAAGCTGCCGGGCACAGGTTTAGGCTCCTTTTGCCCTTTTCTCTCTTCATTTAATTCCTGCGATTATAAACTTTATATGTAATTCCAATTAGCTGAACAATAGTTACATCTCTCAGCTCCTACCTTTTGTAACTTCTTACAGATGTCAATAAACAGCACATTAAGCATCAATCCCTGACATTAATTTTAGATCCAAATCAGTCTATCCACAGAACAACACTAACTGCAATACAGCTAACTCAATTTACTTTCATGTGTACAGATGCATCTGAAGGGGAGCAAGGTGGTACTTTAGTAACGGAACCGGTTCTTATTTTGTAATTATTTCCCCAAACAAATTCTTTTGGTACCAAATATAAACATACAAACTAAAATACTGAGCTCAGACACACAAACCGAATACCGAGTTCAAATATGCAAACAGATCACAATTACACTTCTTTTTATGCATAAACTGTCCAAACCCAGCCTCCTTCTAATGTTTCAGAAAGCAATTTGACGGCGATACGTTTGAATTGGACATATAAACACAGAAGGATGCAGATAACTAACACAGAAAGATAACACAGGTAACTTTACCAGAACAACAGTAAACAGGATCAAATCACCGGTTTCAACAGTAAATACAGATTAAATCACCAGAACTATAGACCAGGTGCTGAGCAGCACAAATAACCAGACCAGGTGCCGAGCCTGCGGCACAAATAACCAGACCAGATGCCAAGCCTACAGAGGTTTCCCTCTGTCTGACGGACGGCTGCCTAGGCAATACCCCGGGAGCTCCCTGCCCAACCGAGCGTGGCTTTCGCCGCGTCTGACCGGCAGGCTACCAGATGCCTGACCAGCAGGCTACCAGACCAGGTGGGTACCCACTAATCCAGATAAAGCACCTTCTTACCAGTCAGAGGTCCGTCGTGAGCAGCAGAGGGTCGGTCGTGTCTGATGCACTCCCCAAGAATACCTCGGTGCTAGCCGGAGCAGGATCGAGACGCGATCCGCCTCAGCAGCCCACAATGTCCCCAGCTGGGTCGCCAAAAATGTTAGCAATCAGGACACATAACCACGGGCGTAGTTATATGCGGTGCTTTATTTCAGCGCTGGGAAACCAGGGGTTCGCACCCAAAGCTGGCTTCGCTGGTCAGTCTAAGTTACACAGTATTTATACAGTCCATTCACATACATATTCATATATTCATTAAGATATGTAACGATTACTCACTATTGATTACAACATCGATTGCTACATCTTGGAACTATTTTGATCATGTGCAGTGTCCTCACTCTATACGTATTAGGTTAAGATAAAAGCTAGCTTGTTAAGATAAAGTATACTTGAACGCGATATGCTTGAACATCCTCTCAGGGACAGTTTACAAAACTGATTCATCCTTCCAGGAACATTTTGTAAAACTGGTCCGCTTACTAACAGGGTCACTATGTCACAGAGTCTCAGTGTGACAGACACAGAGTCTCAGGCAGGGTCACTATGATGGCACAGAGGCACAGCGTCTCCAGGCAGGGTCACTATGATGGCACAGAGGCACAGCGTCTCAGGCAGTGTCACTATGATGGCACAGAGGCACAGCGTCTCAGGCAGGGTCACTATGATGGCACAGAGGCACAGCGTCTCCAGGCAGCGTCACTATGATGGCACAGAGGCACAGCCTCTCCGGCAGGGTGACTATGATGGCACAGAGGAACAGCGTCTCCGGCAGGGTCACTATGATGACACAGAGGAACAGTGTCTCCAGGCAGGGTCACTATGATGGCACAGAGGCACAGCGTCTCCGGCAGGGTCACTATAATGGCAGAGAGGCACAGCGTCTCCGGCAGGGTCACTATGATGGCACAGAGGCACAGCGTCTCAGGCAGGGTCACTAAGATGGCACAGAGGAACAGCGTCACCGCAGGGTCACTATGATGACACAGAGGAACAGTGTCTCCAGGCAGGGTCACTATGATGGCACAGAGGCACAGCGTCTCCAGGCAGGGTCACTATGATGGCACAGAGGAAAAGCGTCTCCGGCAGGGTCACTATGAATGCACAGAAGCACAGCGTCTCAGGCAGGGTCACTATGGTGGCACAGAAGCACAGCGTCTCAGGCAGGGTCACTATGGTGGCACAGAGGCACAGCGTCTCAGGCAGGGTCACTATGAATGCACAGAAGCACAGCGTCTCCGGAAGGGTCACTATGATGGCACAGAGGCACAGCGTCTCCGGCAGGGTCACTATGATGGCACAGAGGTACAGCGTCTCCAGGCAGGGTCACTATGATGGCACAGAGGCACAGCGTGTCAGGCAGGGTCACTATGATGGCACAGAGGCACAGCGTCTCCGTCAGGGTGACTATGATGGCACAGAGGAACAGCGTCTCCGCAGGGTCACTATGATGACACAGAGGAACAGTGTCTCCAGGCAGGGTCACTATGATGGCACAGAGGCACAGCGTCTCAGGCAGGGTCACTATGATGGCACAGAGGCAGAGCGTCTCCGGCAGGGTCACTATGATGGCACAGAGGCACAGCGTCTCCAGGCAGGGTCACAATGATGGCACAGAGGCACAGCGTCTCAGGCGGGGTCACTATGATGGCACAGAGGCACAGCGTCTCAGGCAGGGTCACTATGATGGCACAGAGGCACAGCGTCTCCGGCAGGGTCACTATGAATGCACAGAAGCACAGCGTCTCCGGCAGGGTCACTATGATGGCACAGAGGCACAGCGTCTCCAGGCAGAATCACTATGATGGCACAGAGGCACAGCGTCTCCGGCAGGGTCACTATGATGGCACAGAGACACAGCATCTCAGGCAGGGTCACTATGATGTCACAGAGGCACAGCGTCTCCAGGCAGGGTCACTATGATGGCACAGAGGCACAGGGTCTCCAGGCAGGGTCACTATGATGGCACAGAGGCACAGCGTCTCAGGCAGGGTCACTATGATGGCACAGAGGCACAGCATCTCAGGCAGGGTCACTATGATGGCACAGAGGCACAGCGTCACAGGCAGGGTCACTATGATGGCACAGAGGCACAGCGTTTCCAGGCAGGGTCACTATGATGGCACAGAGGCACAGCGTCTCTAGGCAGGGTCACTATGATGGCACAGAGGCACAGCGTCTCCACGCAGGGTCACTATGATGGCACAGCGTCTCAGGCAGGGTCACTATGATGGCACAGAGGCAGAGCATCTCCAGGCAGGGTCACTATGATGGCACAGAGGCACAGCGTCTCCAGGCGAGGTCACTATGATGGCACAGAGGCACAGCGTCTCCAGGCAGAGTCACTATGATGGCACAGATGCACAGCGTCTCAGGCAGGGTCACTATGATGGCACAGAGGCACAGCGTCTCCACGCAGGGTCACTATGATGGCACAGAGGCACAGCGTCTCAGGCAGGGTCACTATGATTGCACAGAGGCACAGCGTCTCTATGCAGGGTCACTATGATGGCACAGAGGCACAGCGTCTCAGGCAGGGTCACTATGATGGCACAGAGGCACAGCGTCTCAGGCAGGGTCACTATGATGGCACAGAGGCACAGCGTCTCAGGCAGGGTCACTATGATGGCACAGAGGCACAGCGTCTCAGGCAGGGTCACTATGACGGCACAGAGGCACAGCGTCTCCAGGCAGTGTCACTATGATGGCACAGAAGCACTGCGTCTCCACGCAGGGTCACTATGATGGCACAGAGGCACAGCGTTTCAGGCAGGGTCACTATGATGGCACAGAGGCACAGCGTCTCAGGCAGGGTCACTATGATGGCACAGACGCACAGCGTCTCCGGCACGGTCACTATGATGGCACAGACGCACAGCGTCTCAGGCAGGGTCACTATGGTGGCACAGAGGCACAGCGTCTCAGGCAGGGTCACTATGATGGCGCAGAGGCACAGCGTCTCCAGGCAGGGTCATTATGATGGCACAGCGTCTCACGCAGGGTCAGTATGATGGCACAGAGGCACAGCGTGTCAGGCAGGGTCACTATGATGGCACAGAGGCACAGCGTCTCAGGCAGGGTCACTATGATGGCACAGAGGCACAGCGTGTCAGGCAGGGTCACTATGATGGCACAGAGGCACAGCATCTCCGGCAGGGTCACTATGATGGCACAGAGGCACAGCGTCTCCAGGCAGGGTCACTATGATGGCACAGCGTCTCAGGCAGCGTCACTATGATGGCACAGAGGCACAACGTCTCTAGGCACGGTCACTATGATGGCACAGAGGCACAGCGTCACAGGCAGGGTCACTATGATGGCACAGAGGCACAGCACCTCAGGCAGGGTCACTATGATGGCACAGCGTCTCAGGCAGGGTCACTATGATGGCACAGAGGCACAGCGTCTCAGGCAGGGTCACTATGATGGCACAGAGGCACAGCGTGTCAGGCAGGCTCACTATGATGGCACAGAGGCACAGCGTCTCAGGCAGGGTCACCATGATGGCACAGAGGCACAGCGTCTCCAGACAGGGTCACTATGATGGCACAGAGGCACAGCGTCTCAGGCAGGGTCACTATGATGGCACAGAGGCACAGCGTCTCCAGGCAGGGTCACTATGATGGCACAGCGTCTCAGGCAGGGTCACTATGATGGCACAGAGGCACAGCGTCTCAGGCAGGGTCACTATGATGGCACAGAGGCACAGCGTCTCCAGGCAGGGTCACTATGATGGCACAGAGGCACAGCGTCTCAGGCAGTGTCACTATGATGGCACAGAGGCACAGCGTCTCCAGGCAGGATCACTATGATGGCACAGAGGCACAGCGTCTCAGGCAGGGTCACTATGATGGCACAGAGTCACAGCGTCTCAGGCAGGGTCACTATGATGGCACAGAGGCACAGCGTCTCAGGCAGCATCACTATGATGGCACAGAGGCACAGCGTCTCCAGGCAGAATCACTATGATGGCACAGAGGCACAGCGTCTCCGGCAGGGTCACTATGATGTCACAGAGGCACAGCGTCTCCAGGCAGGGTCACTATGATGGCACAGAGGCACAGCGTCTCAGGCAGGGTCACTATGATGGCACAGAGGCACAGCGTCTCTAGGCAGGGTCACTATGATGGCACAGAGGCACAGTGTCTCCGGCAGGGTCACTATGATGGCACAGAGGCACAGCGTCTCCACACAGGGTCACTATGATGGCACAGAGGCACAGTGTCTCCGGCAGGGTCACTATGATGGCACAGAGGCACAGCGTTTCAGGCAGGATCACTATGATGGCACAGAGGCACAGCGTCTCAGGCAGGGTCACTATGATGGCACAGAGGCACAGCGTCTCCGGCACGGTCACTATGATGGCACAGAGGCACAGCGTCTCAGGCAGGGTCACTATGGTGGCACAGAGGCACAGCGTCTCAGGCAGGGTCACTATGATGGCGCAGAGGCACAGCGTCTCCAGGCAGGGTCATTATGATGGCACAGCGTCTCACGCAGGGTCAGTATGATGGCACAGAGGCACAGCGTGTCAGGCAGGGTCACAATGATAGCACAGAGGTACAGCGTCTCAGGCAGGGTCACTATGATGGCACAGAGGCACAGCGTGTCAGGCAGGGTCACAATGATGGCACAGAGGCACAGCGTCTCAGGCAGGGTCACTATGATGGCACAGAGGCACAGCGTCTCAGGCAGGGTCACTATGATGGCACAGAGGCACAGCGTCTCTAGGCTGGGTCACTATGATGGCACAGTGTCTCAGGCAGGGTCACTATGATGGCACAGAGGCACAGCGTCTCAGGCAGGGTCACTATGATGGCACAGTGTCTCAGGCAGGGTCACTATGATGGCACAGAGGCACAGCGTGTCAGGCAGGGTCACTATGATGGCACAGAGGCACAGCGTCTCAGGCAGGGTCACCATGATGGCACAGAGGCACAGCATCTCTAGAAAGGGTCACTATGATGGCACAGAGGCACAGCGTCTCAGGCAGGGTCACTATGATGGCACAGAGGCACAGCGTCTCCAGACAGGGTCACTATGATGGCACAGAGGCACAGCGTCTCAGGCAGGGTCACTATGATGGCACAGAGGCACAGCGTCTCCAGGCAGGGTCACTATGATGGCACAGCGTCTCAGGCAGGGTCACTATGATGGCACAGAGGCACAGCGTCTCAGGCAGGGTCACTATGATGGCACAGAGGCACAGCGTCTCTAAGCAGGGTCACTATGATGGCACAGAGGCACAGCGTCTCCGGAAGGCTCACTATGATGGCACAGAGGCACAGCGTCTCAGGCAGGGTCACTATGATGGCACAGCGTCTCAGGCAAGGTCACTATGATGGCACAGAGGCATAGCGTCTCAGGCAGAGTTACTATGATGGCACAGAGGCACAGCGTCTCCGGCAGGGTCTCTATGATGGCACAGAAGCACAGCGTCTCAGGCAGGGTCACTATGATGGCACAGAGGCACAGCGTCTCAGGCAGGGTCACTATGATGGCACAGAGGCACAGCGTCTCCAGGCAGGGTCACTATGATGGCACAGAGGCACAGCGTCTCAGGCAGGGTCACTATGATGGCACAGAGGCACAGCGTCTCAGGCAGGGTCACTATGATGGCGCAGAGGCACAGCGTCTCCGGCAGGGTCACTATGATGGCACAGAGGCACAGCGTCTCAGGCAGGGTCACTATGATGGCACAGAGGCAGAGCGTCTCAGGCAGGGTCACTATGATGGTACAGAGGCACAGCGTCTCAGGCAGGGTCACTATGATGTCACAGAGGCACAGCGTCTCCAGGCAGGGTCACTATGATGGCACAGAGGCACAGGGTCTCCAGGCAGGGTCACTATGATGGCACAGAGGTACAGCGTCTCAGGCAGGGTCACTATCATGGGACAGAGGCACAGCGTCTCAGGCAGGGTCACTATGATGGCACAGAGGCAGAGCGTCTGAGGCAGGGTCACTATGATGGCACAGAGGCACAGCGTCTCCAGGCAGGGTCACTATGGTGGCACAGATGCACAGCGTGTCAGACAGGGTCACTATGGTGGCACAGAGGCACAGCGTCTCCAGGCAGGGTCACTATGATGGCACAGAGGCACAGCGTCTCAGGCAGGGTCACTATGACGGCACAGAGGCACAGCGTCTCAGGCAGGGTCACTATGATAGAACAGAGGCACAGCATCTCAGGCAGGGTCACTATGATGGCACAGAGGTACAGCGTCTCCAGGCAGGGTCACTATCATGGCACAGAGGCACAGCGTCTCAGGCAGGGCCACTATCATGGCACAGAGGCTCAGCGTCTCAGGCAGGGTCACCGTGATGGCACAGAGGCACAGCGTCTCCAGACAGGCTCACTATGATGGCACAGAGGCACAGCGTCTCCAGACAGGCTCACTATGATGGCACAGAGGCACAGCGTCTCCAGGCAGGGTCACTATGATGGCACAGAGGCACAGAGTCTCAGGCATGGTCACTATGATGGCACAGAGGCACAGCGTCTCCAGGCAGATTCACTATGATGGCACAGAGGCACAGCATCTCAGGCAGGGCCACTATGATTGCACAGAGGCACAGGGTCTCCGGCAGGGTCACTATGATGGCACAGAGGCACAGCGTCTCAGGCAGGGTCACTATGATGGCACAGAGGCACAGCGTCTCAGGCAGGGTCACTCTGATGGCACAGAGGCACAGCGTCTCTATGCAGGGTCACTATGATGGCACAGAGGCACAGCGTCTCTATGCAGGGTCACTATGATGGCACAGGGGCACACCGTCTCAGGCAGGGTCACTATGGCGGCACAGAGGCACAGCGTCTCAGGCAGGGTCACTATGATGGCACAGAGGAACAGCGTCTCCACGCAGGGTCACTATGATGGCACAGAGGCACAGCATCTCAGGCAGGGTCACTAGGATGGCACAGAGGCACAGCGTCTCAGGCAGGGTCACTATGATGGCACAGAGGCACAGCGTCTCAGGCAGGGTCTCTATGATGGCACAGAGGCACAGGGTCTCCAGGCAGGGTCACTATGATGGCACAGAGGCACAGCGTCTCAGGCAGGGTCACTATGATGGCACAGAGGCACAGCATCTCCAGGCAGAGTCACTATGACGGCACAGAGGCACAGCATCTCAGGCAGGGTCACTATGACGGCACAGAGGCACAGCGTCTCAGGCAGGGTCACTATGATGGCACAGAGGCACAGCGTCTCCAGGCAGGGTCACTATGATGGCACAGAGGCACAGCGTCTCAGGCAGGGTCTCTATGATGGCACAGAGGCACAGGGTCTCCAGGCAGGGTCACTATGATGGCACAGAGGCACAGCGTCTCAGGCAGGGTCACTATGATGGCACATAGGCACAGCATCTCCAGGCAGGGTCACTATGATGGCACAGAGGCACAGCGTCTCAGGCAGGGTCACTATGATTGCACAGAGGCACAGCATCTCCAGGCAGGGTCACTATGATGGCACAGAGGCACAGCATCTCCAGGCAGGGTCACTATGATGGCACAGAGGCACAGCATCTCCAGGCAGGGTCACTATGATGGCACAGAGGCACAACGTCTCTAGGCACGGTCACTATGATGGCACAGAGGCACAGCGTCACAGGCAGGGTCACTATGATGGCACAGAGGCACAGCACCTCAGGCAGGGTCACTATGATGGCACAGCGTCTCAGGCAGGGTCACTATGATGGCACAGAGGCACAGCGTGTCAGGCAGGGTCACTATGATGGCACAGAGGCACAGCGTCTCAGGCAGGGTCACCATGATGGCACAGAGGCACAGCATCTCTAGAAAGGGTCACTATGATGGCACAGAGGCACAGCGTCTCCAGGCAGGGTCACTATGATGGCACAGAGGCACAGCGTCTCCAGACAGGGTCACTATGATGGCACAGAGGCACAGCGTCTCAGGCAGGGTCACTATGATGGCACAGAGGCACAGCGTCTCCAGGCAGGGTCACTATGATGGCACAGCGTCTCAGGCAGGGTCACTATGATGGCACAGAGGCACAGCGTCTCAGGCAGGGTCACTATGATGGCACAGCGTCTCAGGCAAGGTCACTATGATGGCACAGAGGCATAGCGTCTCAGGCAGAGTTACTATGATGGCACAGAGGCACAGCGTCTCCGGCAGGGTCACTATGATGGCACAGAAGCACAGCGTCTCAGGCAGGGTCACTATGATGGCACAGAGGCACAGCGTCTCTAGGCAGGGTCACTATGATGGCACAGAGGCACAGCGTCTCAGGCAGGGTCACTATGATGGCACAGAGGCACAGCGTCTCAGGCAGGGTCAGTATGATGGCACAGAGGCACAGCGTCTCCAGGCAGGGTCACTATGATGGCACAGAGGCACAGCGTCTCCAGGCAGGGTCACTATGATGGCACAGAGGCACAGCGTCTCAGGCAGGGTCACTATGATCGCACAGAGGCACAGCGTCTCAGGCAGGGTCACTATGATGGCACAGAGGCACAGCGTCTCAGGCAGGGTCACTATGATGGCACAGAGGCACAGCGTCTCAGGCAGGGTCACTATGATGGCGCAGAGGCACAGCGTCTCAGGCAGGGTCACTTGTTGCCTCTCAGTAGGCAGTGACGACCTGGTTCAGGAGCAGCACGGCGACCACACCCCAGGTCGCTCGGTCCATCAGCACGCAGACACCAATGTGGTGGACGGCAAATGGCGTTTATTAACAGATATCACAGCGTTATATACCTTAGGTTTACAACGTCACGTCCGTCTGCTTGCCTCACATACTCCTACCTACCTAGGGAGGGGCTACTATCTTTCCGTACAGCGCGAGATCTTCCGACCGCCACACCCTAACTACCTACATTTCCCCCCTCCCTATGCAAAACTAAATTAGTTAAAATGTAACAGTCTTAAAAATTTTTGTGCTTCTACCTTAGTGCAATATTTTTGTGAGTAAAGTGACTACAGTGAACGGTAAGGCACTATAAATTAGTTAGAACTAGGAGGTAATAGTGTACAATACTGTGTAAGTAATCTTTAGAGGTAGACTAAATAATGTTAGCAGCAAGACACCATAAACTGGTGAAAACTAGAAAGTGACAGTAATGGATTGTAACTAGGGATAACTAGGGATAACTGGGGATAACCCTAGGTAAATGCCTCCTTTTAAAGGAGTTGTTGGCGTTCAATTAGCATTATGTTAACTCGGTCTAGTCGGCTTCTAACAAACGCTACAAGCTTATTCAGTATGCAGGGTCCGAAGATTAGTGCTAGCAGACCTACAATGACCGGCCCCGCTAAAGCAGATATAAGGGTGGCTAGCCATGGTGACTGGCTAAACCATGACTCAAACCATCCCTGTAGGGCTTCTCTATCTCTTTTCCTCTTGTCTAGACCCTCTCTAAGTTTGGCCATTGTGTCTCTGACAATCCCGGTGTTGTCCACATACACACAACATTCCTCTCCTAGAGCCGCACAAAGTCCGCCTCGTTGTAGAAACAAGAGATCTAGTCCCCTGCGATTTTGCAAAACAACTTCGGACAATGATCTCAATGACTTTTCCAGAGCGGTGATCGATTGTTCAATCCGGTCCAAATCTTCATCTACTGCTGCTCTAAGGGAATGAAACTTTTGATTCTGTTCCACTAACGACGCTATCCCTGTTCCCGCCCCCGCGGCTCCAATGGAAAGAAGGGTAGCTATGGTTAAGGCGGTAATGGGTTCTCGTTTTTGTATGTGACCTAAAGCTGAGGAGGGTTGGTGATTATACATGAATTCTTCGGGATGGTACATGATTCTCGGAATGATCGTTACCTGTATGCAAAACTCCCTGTTTTGGTTAAACACGTTGAGAGACACACATGGTGTAACTCCAGTTTTTGAACAAATCCATTTGGTATTGCCAACAGGAATTAACCATTTGGCTTTCGACCCCTTTTCTAGTGTGAACTCGTTTGCGCATAACGCCTTTTTGTTAGAGGGTACTTTACCGATGCATGTCCCTTGTCCTGATACATGTTGCATTGTTATTCCTGGGTTGTTTGTGGAATTCCACAGACATTGTGGTGGATTAGACCCGTCTGTCAGTCCTGGTTCGGAGGGTATACCTATTGCTTCGTAAAAAGGGGGCCTTACGTCGTAGCAAAGCCAGCAATTTACTGTCACATTGGGATTGGTAGAATTCAAGAGCTGGTACGTTGTGTTCAGCAGCTTCCACAGGGGAGGCATCTCAGGTGTCGAGGTACTTGATGTCTTGGTACTATCTACTAAGGGCATGAATGGTTGTAGGCCAAGGACCGAGTTAGGTCCAAGTGTCTGGGGTGCATGTAACCTGACTTTGATGATTTGTATTAGTGTTCCTGAATCCTTGAAAGTTTTGTGAAGAAATGCTGACCACATTTTACCTACAACCCAACCCGCATTATTCGGATTTTGGACCTCAATAGTTATAAAGGAGCAGTCACCACTCTGTCTTAGCACTTGATTGAACGCAAACACTGGAGGGGAACACCCTTCTGGTCCCCATCCTACTCTCAGAAATTCATCCTCTTTCTGCGGCCTCCATCTATTGCTTGTAACAATGGTCTCACACCCCCAATATCCGCAAAACATATATCCTGGATAGTTGCAGTAACTCTTTCCTGGGTTTGAGCTAGGACACCAATACGTTCCCCATATCGATTTAGATGTGGGAAACAGGTCATGGAATGTAACTGTGAAAGTCGGAGCACCTGCTGTTATGCTTTCCTTAATCACTCGGTTGTTTGAGGCGTCCCATAGGAGCCACTTAAATGGCTGATGGTGGCTGTAACCTGGTTCCGCTTTACCTGTAGCAACAAACCCCAGAATCAAGATCACACAGAAGTGTCGCAGCTTCCCTCCTCGGAAGCCGCTTCGCTGCTGTCTGGATTCTATCAGTGCGGAACTCTCGGGCCCAGATGGGATGCTCGCTGGCTTGTTGACTTCTCTGGTCACCGGGGTACACGGGTCACGAGGGTGTCCGATGATCCGGTCCTGAAAACAGAAACTCACAGTTTTCATTAGTTTTAGCTTGAAGATCCGGCTTAATGGACTTAAGCGGACACCATTTGATTCCGCCATCTTTTTTGACTGCGGCATACCCTCGCCCTGTCAGAACTAATTTCCACCCTGGTTCCCATTCTCCCAGCTCATTTCTGACCACAACTGACGGGCCTTCCTCTAGCGCTCGAGTGGCCCAATGTTTTTGGACAGGACTATTCGCCTCCTCCCCCCTGGGGAATTGGTTTAGTGCCAGCAAAGCAGTCGCTAGCAAGCGAGCCTGATCTCCCGAGGGAATGGTGTTGGCAAAACCCTCTGAGTTTGCTAAGACTTCCAGCTTAGATTTCAGAGTTTGGTTCGCTCGTTCGACTATCACCTGTCCTGTGCTGTTGTACGGGATCCCATGTATTAGAGTGATACCCCATTTCTGAACGAATGCTTGGACTGATTTGGACACAAAATGTGAACCATTATCTGTTTTGATCTGATTAGGGACACCTAGCCACGCCATGGCTGTCAGCCAGTGTTGAATGGTTGCTTTGGAGTTGGCCCTAAGATGCTGTGTAGCTACGATCACCCCGCTATATGTGTCCACGGTTACTGCTAGCCATGCTCGAGGTTTCAGCAACTGGCAGAGCGTAAAGTCCGACTGCCACACCTCGGAGGCTTTGAGACCTCTGGGGTTGACTCCACTGGACCACAGTGGTGCTTTTTGACAGTGGGGACACGTAGCTACTATGTGCTTTGCGTCAGTGGTCGAAATCCCACACCTCTTTGCTAGAGCCTTAGTTCCAATGTGGAGTGACTCGTGTAGCTGACGGGCATCTCTTAGTGTCCATAACCCTTTTGCAGCGGCGTCTGCTTTATCGTTGCCGATCTGGTAAAACCCTTTGATTGGGTCGTGGCTGTTCACGTGGATGACCGATATGGTTCCTTTTCGGGAGGAAAGTGCTTCTTCTAGCATTAGAGCAGCTGCAGATGTTGACACGCCAGGCCCCGACATGGCCAAGCAAAGTTTGGCAACGAACATGGAATCGGTCACTATGTTGAGGTGTTCAGTTGGGAACAGTCCACATGCCAGCACCACGGCCGTCGCTTCCAGCAACTGGACTGAGAGCGTGCTGTCTGTCATTTTGACGCGGTGCCATTCTTCTCCCGATTGCCATACTACTGCTGCGGTTGAGGTCACTGAGGATGCGTCTGTGAAGACCGTTGGTCCCTGCTGGGGTCGGTCCATGATCTTCTGTGGAAGGTCGATGTTGGAAATCTTCAGCATCTGAGCCCAAGGAGGCTTGATGGCATGGTGGACCTCTCCGCGAAATCCTGCAAGGGCTACGGCCAGAGATTCCGACATTGCCACTGATTGCGTTAACAGCTGTTTGCGCAAGGGTAAGAATATCCTGGCAGGTTCAATACCTAGGTGCCTTAAGGCGAGTTTTCGGCCTTTCATGATGAGGTTGCCAAGACACTCGACTCCTGGAGAGAATGCGCGTGACGGTTTTCCCAGGACTATCCACTGTATTGGTCGAGCCTTTTCATGAGGGCCCTGAGCCAGTGCTCCTACTCCTCCTCCTTCTGTGAAATATACATACAGATCGAGTGGTTCGTGTGGGTTCCACCTGGCAAGCGTGCTTGATGATATTTGCTGCTCGATAAAATCGAGAGAGTCCATTGGTTCTGTTGTCAGGGTCTTCTGTTCCCACGGGTTTTTTCCTTTCAAAAGATCGTGCAGAGGAGCCATGGTCTCGGGAGGAATCAAGACGATGTTGCGGAGCCATTGCAAGGATCCCACTAACTGTTGCACATCATGAAGCGTCTTGATGTCCCGACGGATTTTTATCTGGGGAGGGGTTATGTAAGAGTCTGTGATCCCCACTCCCAAAAAGCTCACGCATGGTCCCTTTTTAATTTTTGCACTCGCGATTTCAAACCCGTTTGTTTTTAGGGTTTCCGAAACTGTTGACACCAGCTGGTCCACCTGACTTCCTGATGGTGCTGCGATCAGGATGTCGTCCATGTATTGAATGATTGTCGCGGTCGGGTCACTGCGTCGAACTGGTTCCAGCGCCCGATCCACCGTGATCTGGCAGATGGTAGGCGAGTTGATCATTCCTTGAGGCAGCACTTTCCACTGGAAGCGTAGGTTAGGGCGCTGGCTGTTTGGAAACACAATAGAGAAAGCAAACCGCTCCTTGTCTTCTGCATGTAAAGGTATTGAGAAAAAACAGTCTTTAATATCAAGGACGGCGCAAGGTTGCCCCTCTGGTATCATAGAGTTCATGGGCAACATCGTTTGAACAGGACCCATTGGCTGAATTGTTTTGTTTACCTCACGCAGATCATGGAGGAGACGGAACCCTTCGCCGGTTCGCTTGGGTATTACAAAAACAGGAGTGTTCCAAGGGCTGGTAGAAGGCTCTATGTGACCCTGTTGTAGTTCGCGGTCGACTAACTTGAGAAGGGCATCCATTCGAGGCTTTGACAGGGGCCACTGCTCGACCCACACTGGGTCAGACGATTTCCATGTCAGTTTGATCGGTGGAAGTGGGTATGCAGCAGTGGCCCTCACCATAAATTTGTCACCCTGGCTTTCAGTAGGGCTAGAGCGTCCCTTCCCAACAGGGGTAGGACTCCTGGCAAGACGAATGGGAAAAGAGTAATGGTTTTTTCCGGACCCTTTTCTGTGTGGAGTGTGATTGCAACCAAATGAACACTCTTCCGAGCTCTGGTTAGTCCTCCGACTCCGCCTACCATGGGAGCTTCTTCAAGTTCCCAGCACGGAGGCCAGTTTGTTTCAGGGATAACTGTAACGTCTGCTCCGGTATCGATCAAGAAGGGGACACTAATGGTGGTGCTATTTGGGGCATTATAAAGGGAGCAAATACCCCACACCATTGGTGGGCTGTCACACTTTACGGCCAAAGCCACCCTGGGGTCTCGCCCCCAGAGGGTGGTGCTTGCTGTCCCTGAGATGGCGGCGGGTTTGGCTGGATAGCTAGCTGTGCTGTGAAGTTGGTCACCTGTTGAGGAGGCAGTGGGCTCGGAGGAATTGGTTTTTGAGGCACTAAGTTTGAGGGCGCCGAGTTCGGGAGTGCCGCACTCCACGTGGGGTTGGCATGGTTGGGCCGCCTCGTATCCCAAGTGGGAGAGGGCTGTGCACGGCCCGACTGCCCTCTCCCCCTCCCGTTTCCCTGGGTCTTGGATCTGCATTCCCTGGCGAAATGCCCTCTCTTACCACAGGCCCAGCATGGCCCTCTAGATCGGTTTTGGTTTTGGGGGGGGGCTGTTGACGAGTCCCCTACCTGAGGGCAATGTGCTGTGACGTGGCCCGACTGGCCACACTTAAAACACACCATCATGTTGGTTATTGCGGTGCAAACAGCTGCCTGAATTGGGGCTAAGTGTTCTTCTCTCGTGACATGTTTGATCATGTCCGCGATGCTGGACCCTGCCGGCAGTGATCGCAAAATGCCTTTGGTTTCTGAATTGCACTGCTGGCGTAGGCATTCTGCTGCAACTGGGCCTTTTGCCTCCGCAGGCAGTGTCGAGGAGTCGATCGCTGCCTGGAGGCGATCTACAAACTGCGTGAAGCTCTCGCTTTCACTTTGTTTTATTGTTGACCATGGCGATGGCTTGGCAATAACTCTAGAGGCTGTGCGAATGGCCTCTCTGGCTGCACGTGTAGTGGCCATAACTTCTTGAGCCCGCAAACCTTGGGCTTGTAGCTGGGGGGTCATCATTGCTGGATCCGAGCCCATCAGCCGCTGCAGGTTGGAACCGTGCAGCGGGTGATCCGCCCCGGCTACCTGGGCCAGTAGCCTTGCACAGTTGTCCTCCCACTCTTGTTTGAAAACGATCATCCCTGCCCCGTCAAAGATCAGCCTACAGGCTTGTTTAATGTCGTACGGGAGCAGGTCGTCTCCCCCGAAAACGCCGTCTATGAGGGTGGAGACCAGGGCAGAATTAAGCCCTTTATCCGCGATGGCTTTAACGATCGCTTGTATATCCTTTGGGTTTATCGGTGTGTAAACCCTTTGCCCCCCGTCCGCCACCCGGACCGGGAACGCCAGTGCGGCCGATGGAGCCCAATCGGCACACGCCATCTTAATCTTTCTCCAATCCGTGAGAGGAAATTTTTCCTTTCGCGGTTCCGCTTCGTATCGGAAGGAGATATTTTTGCTTTTAACTCTGTTTATTCCCGTTTCTTCCTCCGAGTATGAATCGGTATCTGAATCGGAGTCGAACTCGACTCGTCAGACACTTCCGTATCTGATCCGGAACTTGACTGGCCAGTTACTTCCGAGTTCCGGCCCCGCCCACTACCCTTATGGGCGGGCCGCTCTCTGCTCCGACCCCGCCCACTACGGGCGGGCCGTTCTCTGCTCCGACCCCGCCCACTACGGGCGGGCCGTTCCCTCCCTCTTGGCTCGCCCCGCCTCCTGCTCGGGGAGGTGTCCGCCCCCCGATGGCACCTCTCCAAATAGACGCCCCGATCGGCTCTCCGCCCCTTGTTCACGCCTCCACCCCCAAAGCTCAATGCTCTATTGTTCACTTCCACGCACTCGCTCGCACCTGCAAGGTCATTCTCCACATTCTCTGCCAACACTATCTCCCCGTGCCCTCCAAGGACACCATTCCACCCAAGAATTTCTTCATCCCTCTTCTCCCCCACGCGCTGGACGCCATCTTGGGGCGCATACGGCGGGGGTCTCGTCCCAACTCCCTCAGACTCTGTTTTCTCAGCAGCACGCCTAGCTTCCTCGACTAACCCACCCCAAAAAGATTTAACTCGCTCCTGCGTCTCATTTTCGCCTTCTCGCTGATCTTTGAGCTTAGCCGGACCGTCATTATCTGGAGAGTGAGGAGTCTGCATGGTCGCCCCGGGGGGGTCGCCCTCTCGCAGACCTTTAGGTTTAGCAGGATCGTCACTATCTGGGGAGTGCGGGGTCTGCGTAGCCGCCCCGACCCCCAGTTGTGGGGTGGCCAACAAACAAGCCTGTGCTGCCTTCCGGGTTTCCTGCGCTTGTCTAGCCTTCTGCAGAGCTTTTACAACTTTCCCCCATGACTTAAGGTTTTTCCCACTACCCGAGGACATCATTTCGTCGGCAAGCGCTTTAGTGCACTTGTCCCACACCTCCGGGTGGAGAATTTCCACCGGCTGTTCGATAACCCCGATTTGCAAGAGCCTCGCAACTGCGAGAGTAAAATCTTTAGACTTGCAATCAATACCCCATTGTTTATGTAACTGAGATACGACCTTCACGAGGGCTTCCATCCTCCTCGCGGGTCCGGGAGCGTCCTCCCCGCCGGGCTGGTCCTATCGCTCCGGCCGCTGTTCACTCGAATCCAGGCGATGTTCCCGGGTTTCGGCACCACTTGTTGCCTCTCAGTAGGCAGTGACGACCTGGTTCAGGAGCAGCACGGCGACCACACCCCAGGTCGCTCGGTCCATCAGCACGCAGACACCAATGTGGTGGACGGCAAATGGCGTTTATTAACAGATATCACAGCGTTATATACCTTAGGTTTACAACGTCACGTCCGTCTGCTTGCCTCACATACTCCTACCTACCTAGGGAGGGGCTACTATCTTTCCGTACAGCGCGAGATCTTCCGACCGCCAGACCCTAACTACCTACAGTCACTATGATGGCGCAGAGGCACAGCGTCTCAGGCAGGGTCACTATGATGGCGCAGAGGCACAGAGTCTCAGGCAGGGTCACTATGATGGCACAGAGGCACAGCGTCTCAGGCAGGGTCACTATGATGGCACAGAGGCACAGAGTCTCAGGCAGGGTCACTATGATGGCACAGAGGCACAGCGTCTCAGGCAGGGTCACTATGATGGCACAGAGGCACAGCGTCTCCGGCACGGTCACTATGATGGCACAGAGGCACAGCGTGTCAGGCAGGGTCACTATGGTGGCACAGAGGCACAGCGTCTCTAGGCAGTGTCACTATGATGGTACAGAGGCACAGCGTCTCTAGGCAGGGTCACTATGATGGCACAGAGGCACAGCGTGTCAGGCAGGGTCACTATGCTGGCACAGAGGCACAGCGTCTCAGGCAGGGTCACTATGATGGCACAGAGGCACAGCGTCTCAGGCAGGGTCACTATGATGGCACAGAGGCACAGCGTCTCTAGGCAGTGTCACTATGATGGTACAGAGGCACAGCGTCTCAGGCAGGGTCACTATGATGGCACAGAGGCACAGCGTCTCAGGCAGGGTCACTATGATGGCACAGAGGCACAGCGTCTCAGGCAGGGTCACTATGATGGCACAGAGGCACAGCGTCTCTAGGCAGTGTCACTATGATGGTACAGAGGCACAGCGTCTCAGGCAGGGTCACTATGATGGCACAGAGGCACAGCGTCTCAGGCAGGGTCACTATGATGGCACAGAGGCACAGCGTCTCCAGGCAGGGTCACTATGATGGCACAGAGACACAGCGTCTCCAGGCAGGGTCACTATGATGGCACAGAGGCACAGCGTCTCAGGCAGGGTCACTATGATGGCACAGAGGCACAGCGTCTCAGGCAGGGTCACTATGATGGCACAGAGGCACAGCGTCTCCAGGCAGGGTCACTATGATGGCACAGAGGCACAGCGTCTCCAGCAGGGTCACTATGATGGCACAGAGGCACAGCGTCTCCAGGCCGGGTCACTATGATGGCACAGAGGCACAGCGTCTCCAGGCAGGGTCACTATGATGACACAGAGGCACAGCGTCTCTGGCAGCGTCACTATGATGGCACAGAGGCACAGCGTCTCCAGGCAGGGTCACTATGATGGCACAGAGGGAGAGCGTCTCAGGAAGGGTCACTATGATGGCACAGACGCACAGCGTGTCAGGCAGGGTCACTATGATGGCACAGAGGCACAGAGTCTCAGGCAGGGTCACTATGATGGCACAGAGGCACAGCGTCTCCAGGCAGGGTCACTATGATGGCACAGAGGCACAGCGTCTCCGGCACGGTCACTATGATGGCACAGAGGCACAGCGTCTCAGGCAGGGTCACTATGGTGGCACAGAGGCAGAGCGTCTCAGGCAGGGCCACTATGCTGGCACAGAGGCACAGCGTGTCAGGCAGGGTCACTATGATGGCACAGAGGCACAGCGTCTGAGGCAGGGTCACTATGATGGCACAGAGGCACAGCGTGTCAGGCAGGGTCACTATGATGGCACAGCGTCTCCGGCAGGGTCAC
Organism: Streptopelia decaocto; assembly: GCF_964273445.1. Taxonomy (NCBI): domain Eukaryota; kingdom Metazoa; phylum Chordata; class Aves; order Columbiformes; family Columbidae; genus Streptopelia; species Streptopelia decaocto. The sequence continues at coordinate 58,385 of NW_028117103.1, forward strand.
TATGATGGCACAGAGGCACAGCGTCTCCGGCACGGTCACTATGATGGCACAGAGGCACAGCGTCTCCAGGCAGGGTCACTATGATGGCACAGACGCACAGCGTCTCCGGCACGGTCACTATGATGGCACAGAGGCACAGCGTCTCAGGCAGGGTCACTATGATGGCACAGAGGCACAGCGTCTCCAGGGAGGGTCACTCTGATGGCACAGAGGCACAGCGTCTCAGGCAGGGTCACTATGCTGGCACAGAGGCACAGCGTCTCAGGCAGGGTCACTATGATGGCACAGAGGCACAGCGTCTCTAGGCAGTGTCACTATGATGGTACAGAGGCACAGCGTCTCAGGCAGGGTCACTATGATGGCACAGAGGCACAGCGTCTCAGGCAGGGTCACTATGATGGCACAGAGGCACAGCGTCTCTAGGCAGTGTCACTATGATGGTACAGAGGCACAGCGTCTCAGGCAGGGTCACTAGGATGGCACAGAGGCACAGCGTCTCCAGGCAGGGTCACTATGTTGGCACAGAGGGAGAGCGTCTCAGGAAGGGTCACTATGATGGCACAGACGCACAGCGTGTCAGGCAGGGTCACTATGATGGCACAGAGGCACAGAGTCTCAGGCAGGGTCACTATGATGGCACAGAGGCACAGAGTCTCAGGCAGGGTCACTATGATGGCACAGAGGCACAGCGTCTCCGGCACGGTCACTATGATGGCACAGAGGCACAGCGTCTCCGGCACGGTCACTATGATGGCACAGAGGCACAGCGTCTCAGGCAGGGTCACTATGATGGCACAGAGGCAGAGCGTCTCAGGCAGGGTCACTATGCTGGCACAGAGGCACAGCGTGTCAGGCAGGGTCACTATGATGGCACAGAGGCACAGAGTCTCAGGCAGGGTCACTATGATGGCACAGAGGGACAGCGTCTCCAGGCAGGGTCACTATGATCGGAGCCAGCCCAGCGAGAGCCGGAGCCGGCGGGGTTCAGCCGACCACGAGGTTCAGCCGAGATTAGGAAGCTCAGAGGGAAACGCACAGGGACAGCGTGATTCCCGGCGGGTCCCGATCGCCAAAGCCCCGGCAGCCATTGCGAGAGAGCGGTGACGTGGCGGGGGGCGTTCCCACGATGACGGCGACCACACCTCCTCCCCTTGCCTTGAAAAAGCCTTTGGGAGGGCAGCCACTAGTCGCTGCCCACCTGGTGTAGGGAGGAGCAACCAGCTTGTGTAGCGGGTGAGTCCCACCCACACTGTGCTGCAGCAGCGGGTGTGGGAGCTTGTGCAGCAGGGTGCGGAGAGCACTTGTTGCTTGTCAGCCCCTCTAGCTTATTGCCAGCGTCCCAGACTGCTGACAACCATGGTCGCCTCCAGAAGGAGAGCTTGCCTCAAACAGACTGTGGCTACACAGACTGAGGATGTGTCCCGAACGGTGGCTGTTCAGGTCTCCGGCTGCAGGGAGTGCCAGAGGCTGCTGCTGCCGGGGCAGGGGGGCCAGCACTCCACCTGTGTGAGGTGTGAGCAGGTGCAAGATCTGCTCGACATGATCGTCAAACTTAAGGAGGAGGTTGAGACACTGAGGACCATCAGGGAGTGCGAAAGGGAGATCGACTGGTGGAGTAACACCCTGACGTGCCAGTCGGAAAGGCCCCAGGGAGGTACCTCCCAAAAGGAGATGGACCTCCTGCCCTCTCGGACAGAGGCAGAAGTCCTGAGACGGCCCCACCCTTGTTGCTCTCGGGCAGAGGTAGGGGACCGAAAAGACGACGAGGGTTGGAAGCGTATTCCAGTTCGGCGTCGCGGGCAGCCCCCCTCCCTGCCTGCTTTGTCTCCCCAGGTGCCCCTCCGTAATAGGTTTGAGGCCCTGGATCTTGAAGAAGAGGTAGGTGAGGAGGTGGTGCCAAGCCTGCCTACAAGATCACATAGGAAGAGGCAGTCGACTTCACAACTTAAGACTGCCTCTGATAAGAAAGAAAGAAGGGTGATTGTAATAGGAAATTCCCTTCTGAAAGGAACAGAGGGCCCAATATGCAGAGTTGACCCTCATCTTAGGGAAGTTTGTAGTCTACCTGGAGCCCGGATCAAGGATATCACTAGAGAGCTCCCCAAACTGGTGCATCCGACGGACTACTACCCGCTGCTGGTCTTCCAGACAGATGGGGAGTAAGCTGCTTCCCGTAGTCTGAGGGGGATGAAGAATGATTTCAAGGTCTTGGGAAGGATGGTGAAAGACTCAGGGGCTCAAGTGATCTTCTCTTCACTCCTTCCATCTTCAAGTGATGATGTGGGATGGAATAGGAAAATTCACTCTCTAAATGGTTGGCTCCAAGACTGGTGCTACAGGCAGGGCTTTGGATTTTTTGATAATGGTTGGTTTTATAAGGCACCAGTCCGGACAGTGTCACATGGGAAAGGTTTATCTCGCAGGGGCAAAAGGATGCTGGGGCAGGAATTAGCTGGGCTCATTTGGAGAGCTTTAAACTAGGCTCGAAGGGGGGTGGGGTTGTAGCTGGGCTTGTCCCAGTGGGGCTACATTCTAAAACTGATGAGGACCGGGTGGCCTCCTATGCCCCTAGGGAGAAACTGGTGTGCTCTGCTCGCTCCCTGAAATGCCTGTACACCAATGCGCGCAGCATGGGGAATAAGCAGGAGGAGCTAGAATCCTGTGTTCGGTCGGGAGATTATGATCTGGTGGCAATTACAGAAACATGGTGGGACAGTTCACATGACTGGAATGTGGTCATGGATGGCTATGCCCTTTTCAGGAAAGACAGGCCAGCCAGGCGTGGTGGTGGAGTTGCTCTCTATGTGAGAGAGCAACTACAATGTACTAAATTCTGCCCAGGAGTGGATGACGAGCGAGTTGAGAGTGTATGGGTCAGGATCAAGGGGCAGGCTGGCAGGGCTGACACTGTTGTGGGCGTCTGCTACAGGCCACCAGATCAGGCTGAGGAAGTTGATGAGGCCTTCTATGGGCAGCTGAGAGTGGCCTCACAGTCACAGGCCATGGTTGTTGTGGGTGATTTTAACTTCCCTGATGTTTGCTGGAAGGACCATTCAGCCAGCCAGCCACAGTCCAGGAGGTTCCTCCAGTGCATTGATGATAACTTCCTCATGCAGATGGTGGAGGAGCCGACTAGGAGAGGTGCACTGCTGGATCTCATCCTCACTAACAAGGAGGGTCTGGTCGAAGCAGTAAAGGTTGAGGGCTGCCTGGGTTGCAGTGACCACGAGATGGTGGAGTTCAGCATCTCGTGTGTCAGGAACAGAATAGCAAGTAGAATTGCAACCCTGGACTTTAGCAGGGCTAACTTTGGCCTTTTCAAGCAATTGCTGGGGGAAATCCCATGGGCAAGACTGCTTGAAGGAAAAGGGGCCCAAGATAGCTGGGTGGCATTCAGAGATTGCTTCTTCCACGCTCAGGATCAGAGCATCCCCACACGTAGGAAGTCAAGGAAGGGAGCCAGGAGGCCTGCGTGGTTGAATAGGGATCTGTTGGGTATGCTCAAGCAGAAGAGGAGAGTTTACAGGTCATGGAAGCAGGGGCTGGCCACTTGGGAGGAATATAAGACTGCTGTTAGAGGATGTAGGAAGGCAGCTAGGATAGCCAAGGCCTCCTTAGAATTACAGCTGGCGAGAGGGGTCAAGGACAGCAAAAAGAACTTTTTCAAATACATAGCAGATAAAACTAACAGCAGAGGCAATGTAGGCCCACTGATGAATGGGGTGGGTGCCCTGGTGGCAGAAGATACAGAGAAGGCAGAGTTACTGAATGCCTTCTTTGTCTCTGTCTACTCTGCCGGAGGCTGTCCTGGGGAGCCCCGTACCCCTGAGACCCCGGATGAAGCCAGGTCAATGGAGGAGTTTGCTTTAGTCGATGAGGACTGGGTTAGGGAGCAATTAAATAGTCTGGACATTCATAAATCCATGGGTCCAGATGGGATGCATCCGCGGGTGCTGAGGGAGCTGGCTGAAGTCATTGCTGGACCGGTCTCCATCATCTTTGCCAAGTCTTGGGAAACGGGAGAGGTGCCTGAGGATTGGAGGAAAGCAAATGTCACTCCAGTCTTCAAAAAGGGCAAGAAGGAGGACCCGGGTAATTATAGACCGGTCAGCCTCACCTCTGTCCCTGGGAAAGTAATGGAACAGCTTGTCCTTGGTGCCATCTCAAGGCATATCAAGGATAAGAGGGTTATTAGGGGCAGTCAGCATGGCTTTACCAAGGGTAGGTCATGCTTGACCAACCTCATAGCCTTTTATGAGAATGTAACAAGGTGGATGGATGATGGCAGAGCGGTGGATGTGGTCTACCTTGACTTCAGTAAAGCCTTTGACACAGTCTCCCACAGCATCCTCACAGCTAAGTTGAGGAGGTGTGGTCTAGACAATAGAGTAGTGAGGTGGGTTGCAAACTGGCTTAGGGAGAGAAGCCAGAGAGTGGTAGTCAATGGTGCGGAGTCTAGTTGGAGGCCAGTATCTAGTGGAGTGCCTCAGGGGTCAGTGCTGGGGCCAATATTATTCAATATATTCATTAACGATTTGGACGAGGGAATTGAGTGTACTATCAGCAAGTTTGCTGATGACACCAAGCTGGGAGGAGTGGCTGACACGCCGGAGGGCTGTGCTGCCATCCAGCGGGACCTGGACAGGCTGGAGAGTTGGGCGGGGAATAATCTAATGAAATTTAACAAGGGCAAGTGTAGAGTCCTGCACCTGGGCAGGAACAACCCCAGGTTCCAGTATAGGTTGGGAGATTACATATTAGAGAGCAGTGTAGGGGAAAGGGACCTGGGAGTCCTGGTGGACAACAGGATGACCATGAGCCAGCACTGTGCCCTTGTGGCCAGGAAGGCCAATGGCATCCTGGGGTGTATTAGAAGGGGGGTGGTTAGTAGATCGAGAGAGGTCCTCCTTCCCCTCTATTCCACCCTGGTGAGACCACACCTGGAATATTGTGTCCAGTTCTGGGCCCCTCAGTTCAAGAAGGACAGGGAACTGCTGGAGAGGGTCCAGCGTAGGGCAACCAAGATGATTAAGGGAGTGGAGCACCTCCCTTATGAAGAAAGGCTGAGGGAGCTGGGTCTCTTTAGTTTGGAGAAGAGGAGACTAAGGGGGGACCTTATTAATGTTTATAAATATATAAAGGGTGAGTGCTATGGGGATGGAGCCAGGCTCTTCTCGGTGGCAAACAATGATAGGACAAGGGGTAATGGGATCAAGCTGGAACACAAGAGGTTCCACTTAAATTTGAGAAGAAACTTCTTCTCAGTGAGGGTGACAGAGCACTGGAACAGGCTGCCCAGGGAAGTGGTGGAGTCTCCTTCTCTGGAGACATTCCAACCCGCCTGGACATGTTCCTGTGCGACCTCACCTAGGTGTTCCTGCTCCAGCAGGGGGATTGGACTAGATGATCTTTTGAGGTCCCTTCCAATCCCAAACATACTGTGATACTGTGATACTGTGATGGTACAGAGGCACAGCGTCTCTGGCAGGGTCACTATGATGGCACAGAGGCACAGCGTCTCTGGCAGGGTCACTATGATGGCACAGAGGCACAGCGTCTCTAGGCAGGGTCACTATAATGGCACAGAGGCACAGCGTCTCCAGGCAGGGTCACTATGATGGCACAGAGGCACAGCGTCTCCGGCAGGGTCACTATGATGGCACAGAGGCACAGCGTCTCCGGCAGGGTCACTATGGTGGCACAGAGGCACAGCGTCTCTAGGCAGGGTCACTATGATGGCACAGAGGCACAGCGTCTCAGGCAGGGTCACTATGATGGCACAGAGGCACAGCGTCTCAGGCAGGGTCACTATGATGGCACAGAGGCACAGCGTGTCAGGCAGGGTCACTATGCTGGCACAGAGGCACAGCGTCTCAGGCAGGGTCACTATGCTGGCACAGAGGCACAGCGTGTCAGGCAGGGTCAGTATGATGGCACAGAGGCACAGCGACTCCAGGCAGGGTCACTATGATGGCACAGAGGCACAGAGTCTCAGGCAGGGTCACTATGATGGCACAGAGGCACAGCGTCTCAGGCAGGGTCACTATGATGGCACAGAGGCACAGCGTCTCAGGCAGGGTCACTATGATGGCACAGAGGCACAGCGTCTCAGGCAGGGTCACTATGATGGCACAGAGGCACAGCGTCTCAGGCAGGGTCACTATGATGGCACAGAGGCACAGCGTCTCAGGCAGGGTCACTATGATGACACAGAGTCACAGCGTTTCTAGGCAGGGTCACTGTGATGGCACAGAGGCACAGCGTCTCAGGCACGGTCACTATGATGGCACAGAGGCACAGCGTCTCAGGCAGGGTCACTATGATGACACAGAGTCACAGCGTCTCAGGCAGGGTCACTATGATGGCACAGAGGCACAGCGTGTCAGGCAGGGTCACTATGATGGTACAGAGGCACAGCGTCTCAGGCAGGGTCACTATGATGACACAGAGTCACAGCGTCTCAGGCAGGGTCAATGTGATGGCACAGAGGCACAGCATCTCAGGCACGGTCACTGTGATGGCACAGAGACACAGGGTCTCCAGGCAGGGTCACTATGATGGCACAGAGGCCCAGTTTCTCTAGGCAGGGTCACTATGATGGCACAGAGGCACAGCGTCTCCGGCAGGGTCACTATGATGGCACAGAGGCACAGCGTCTCAGGCAGGGTCACTATGATGGCGCAGAGGCACAGCGTCTCAGGCAGGGTCACTATGATGGCACAGAGCACAGCGTATCAGGCAGGGTCACTAGGATGGCACAGAGGCACAGCGTCTCCAGGCAGGGTCACTATGATGGCACAGAGGCACAGCGTCTCAGGCAGGGTCACTGTGATGGCACAGAGCCACAGCGTCTCAGGCAGGGTCACTATGATGGCACAGAGGCACAGCGTCTCAGGCACGGTCACTATGATGGCACAGAGACACAGCGTCTCCAGGCAGGGTCACTATGATGGCACAGAGGCCCAGTGTCTCAGGCACGGTCACTATGATGGCACAGAGGCACAGCGTCTCAGGCAGGGTCACTATGATGGCACAGAGGCACAGCGTGTCAGGCAGGGTCACTATGATGGCACAGAGGCACAGCGTCCCAGGCAGGGTCACTATGATGGCACAGAGGCACAGCGTCTCCAGGCAGGGTCACTATGATGGCACAGAGGCACAGCGTCTCAGGCAGGGTCACTATGATGGCACAGAGGCACAGCGTCTCTAGGCAGGGTCACTATGATGGCACAGAGGCACAGCGTCTCAGGCAGGGTCACTATGATGGCACAGAGGCACAGCGTCTCCAGGCAGGGTCACTATGATGGCACAGAGGCACAGCGTCCCAGGCAGGGTCACTATGATGGCACAGAGGCACAGCGTCCCAGGCAGGGTCACTATGATGGCACAGCGTCTCAGGCAGGGTCACTATGATGGCACAGAGTCACACCGTCTCAGGCAGGGTCACTATGATGGCACAGAGGCACAGCGTCTCCGGCAGGGTCACTATGATGGCACAGAGGCACAGCGTCTCAGGCAGCGTCACTATGATGGCACAGAGTCACAGCGTTTCTAGGCAGGGTCACTGTGATGGCACAGAGGCACAGCGTCTCAGGCAGGGTCACTATGATGACACAGAGTCACAGCGTTTCTAGGCAGGGTCACTGTGATGGCACAGAAGCACAGCGTCTCAGGCAGGGTCACTATGATGGCGCAGAGGCACAGCGTCTCTAGGCAGGGTCACTATGATGGCACAGAGGCACAGCGTCTCAGGCAGGGTCACTATGATGGCACACAGCACAGCGTCTCAGGCAGGGTCACTATGATGGCGCAGAGGCACAGCGTCTCAGGCAGGGTCACTATGATGGCACAGAGGCACAGCGTCTCCAGGCAGGGTCACTATGATGGCACAGAGGCACAGCGTCTCAGGCAGGGTCACTGTGATGGCACAGAGGCACAGCGTCTCAGGCAGGGTCACTATGATGACACAGAGTCACAGCGTCTCAGGCAGGGTCACTATGATGGCACAGAGGCACAGCGTCTCAGGCAGGGTCACTATGATGGCACAGAGACACAGCGTCTCAGGCAGGGTCACTATGCTGGCACAGAGGCACAGCGTCTCAGGCAGGGTCACTATGCTGGCACAGAGGCACAGCGTGTCAGGCAGGGTCACTATGATGGCACAGAGGCACAGCGACTCCAGGCATGGTCACTATGATGGCACAGAGGCACAGAGTCTCAGGCAGGGTCACTATGATGGCACAGAGGCACAGCGTCTCAGGCAGGGTCACTATGATGGCGCAGAGGCACAGCGTCTCAGGCAGGGTCACTATGATGGCACAGAGGCACAGCGTCTCCAGGCAGGGTCACTATGATGGCGCAGAGGCACAGCGTCTCAGGCAGGGTCACTATGCTGGCACAGAGGCACAGCGTGTCAGGCAGGGTCACTATGATGGCACAGAGGCACAGAGTCTCAGGCAGGGTCACTATGATGGCACAGAGGCACAGCGTCTCAGGCAGGGTCACTATGATGGCACAGAGGCACAGCGTCTCCAGGCAGCGTCACTATGACGGCACAGAGGCACAGCGTCTCAGGCAGGGTCACTGTGATGGCACAGAGGCACAGCGTCTCAGGCAGGGTCACTATGATGGCACAGTGGCACAGCGTCTCAGGCAGGGTCACTATGATGACACAGAGTCACAGCGTTTCTAGGCAGGGTCACTGTGATGGCACAGAGGCACAGCGTCTCCAGGCAGGGTCACTATGACGGCACAGAGGCACAGCGTCTCCAGGCAGCGTCACTATGACGGCACAGAGGCACAGCGTCTCAGGCAGGGTCACTATGATGGCACAGAGGCACAGCGTCTCCGGCAGGGTCACTATGATGGCACAGAGGCACAGCGTCTCAGGCAGGGTCACTATGATGGCACAGAGGCACAGCGTCTCAGGCACGGTCACTATGATGGCACAGAGTCACAGCATCTCAGGCAGGGTCACTATGATGGCACAGAGTCACAGCATCTCAGGCAGGGTCTCTATGATGGCACAGAGGCACAGCGTCTCAGGCAGGGTCACTATGATGGCACAGAGGCACAGCGTCTCCAGGCAGGGTCACTATGATGGCACAGAGGCACAGCGTCTCTAGGTAGGGTCACTATGATGGCACAGAGGCACAGCGTCTCAGGCAGGGTCACTATGATGGCACAGAGGCAGAGCGTCTCAGGCAGGGTCACTATGATGACACAGAGTCACAGCGTTTCTAGGCAGGGTCACTGTGATGGCACAGAAGCACAGCGTCTCAGGCACGGTCACTATGATGGCACAGAGACACAGCGTCTCCAGGCAGGGTCACTATGATGGCACAGAGGCACAGCGTCTCAGGCACGGTCACTATGATGGCACAGAGGCACAGCGTCTCTAGGCAGGGTCACTATGATGGCACAGAGGCACAGCGTCTCAGGCAGGGTCACTATGATGGCGCAGAGGCACAGCGTCTCAGGCGGGGTCACTATGATGGCGCAGAGCACAGCGTCTCAGGCAGGGTCACTATGATGGCGCAGAGGCACAGCGTCTCCGGCAGGGTCACTATGATGGCACAGAGGCACAGCGTCTCCAGGCAGGGTCACTATGATGGCACAGAGGCACAGCGTCTCCAGGCAGGGTCACTATGATGGCACAGAGGCACAGCGTCTCAGGCAGGGTCACTGTGATGGCACAGAGGCACAGCGTCTCAGGCAGGGTCACTATGATGACACAGAGTCACAGCGTCTCAGGCAGGGTCACTGTGATGGCACAGAGGCACAGCGTCTCAGGCACGGTCACTATGATGGCACAGAGAAACAGCGTCTCCAGGCAGGGTCACTATGATGGCACAGAGGCACAGCGTCTCAGGCACGGTCACTATGATGGCACAGAGGCACAGCGTCTCTAGGCAGGGTCACTATGATGGCACAGAGGCACAGCGTCTCAGGCAGGGTCACTATGATGGCACAGAGCACAGCGTCTCAGGCAGGGTCACTATGATGGCACAGAGGCACAGCGTCCCAGGCAGGGTCACTATGATGGCACAGAGGCACAGCGTCTCTAGGCAGGGTCACTATGATGGCACAGAGGCACAGCGTCTCCAGGCACGGTCGCTATGATGGCACAGAGGCACAGCGTCTCCAGGCAGGGTCGCTATGATGGCACAGAGGCACAGCGTCTCAGGCAGGGTCACTATGATGGCACAGAGGCACAGTTTCTCAGGCAGGGTCACTATGATGGCACAGAGGTAGAGCGTCTCAAGGCACGGTCACTATGATGGCACAGAGGCACAGCGTCTCTAGGCTGGGTCACTATGACGGCACAGAGGCACAGCGTCTCCAGGCAGCATCACTATGATGGCACAGAGGCACAGTGTCTCAGGGAGGGTCACTATGTTGGCACAGAGGCAGAGCGTCTCAAGGCAGGGTCACTATGATGGCACAGAGGCACAGCGTCTCCGGCAGGGTCACTATGATGGCACAGAGGCACAGCGTCTCCGGCAGGGTCACTATGATGGCACAGAGGCACAGCATCTCAGGCAGGGTCACTATGATGGCACAGAGGCACAGCGTCTCCAGGCAGGGTCACTATGATGGCACAGAGGCACAGAGTC
>NW_028117102.1:0-62064 GCF_964273445.1 Streptopelia decaocto
GTCCCAATTCTTCCCATTCCCATTGAAACTTTTCAAATCCCTCTCAAAATTGTTGAAATTCTCTTGAAGCTTTTAAAATTCTCTCTAGAATTTTCAAAATCCATGTCCACATGTTTACAATTTCACGTCAAAAAATGGCTAAAATTCCAGTTGAAATTTTTTCAAAGTCCCTTAAAAATTTTCCAATTTTTGTCCCAATTCTTCCCATTCCCATTGAAACTTTTCAAATCCCTCTCAAAATTGTTGAAATTCTGTTGAAGCTTTTAAAATTCTCTCTAGAATTTTCAAAATCCAAGTCCACATGTTTACAATTTCACGTCAAAAAATGGCTAAAATTCCAGTTGAAATTTTTTCAAAGTCCCTTAAAAATTTTCCAATTTTTGTCCCAATTCTTCCCATTCCCATTGAAACTTTTCAAATCCCTCTCAAAATTGTTGAAATTCTGTTGAAGCTTTTAAAATTCTCTCTAGAATTTTCAAAATCCATGTCCACATGTTTACAATTTCACGTAAAAAAATGGCTAAAATTCCAGTTGAAATTTTTTCAAAGTCCCTTAAAAATTTTCCAATTTTTGTCCCAATTCTTCCCATTCCCATTGAAACTTTTCAAATCCCTCTCAAAATTGTTGAAATTCTCTTGAAGCTTTTAAAATTCTCTCTAGAATTTTCAAAATCCATGTCCACATGTTTACAATTTCACGTCAAAAAATGGCTAAAATTCCAGTTGAAATTTTTTCAAAGTCCCTTAAAAATTTTCCAATTTTTGTCCCAATTCTTCCCATTCCCATTGAAACTTTTCAAATCCCTCTCAAAATTGTTGAAATTCTCTTGAAGCTTTTAAAATTCTCTCTAGAATTTTCAAAATCCATGTCCACATGTTTACAATTTCACGTCAAAAAATGGCTAAAATTCCAGTTGAAATTTTTTCAAAGTCCCTTAAAAATTTTCCAATTTTTGTCCCAATTCTTCCCATTCCCATTGAAACTTTTCAAATCCCTCTCCAAATTGTTGAAATTCTCTTGAAGCTTTTAAAATTCTCTCTAGAATTTTCAAAATCCATGTCCACATGTTTACAATTTCACGTCAAAAAATGGCTAAAATTCCAGTTGAAATTTTTTCAAAGTCCCTTAAAAATTTTCCAATTTTTGTCCCAATTCTTCCCATTCCCATTGAAACTTTTCAAATCCCTCTCAAAATTGTTGAAATTCTCTTGAAGCTTTTAAAATTCTCTCTAGAATTTTCAAAATCCATGGCCACATGTTTACAATTTCACGTCAAAAAATGGCTAAAATTCCAGTTGAAATTTTTTCAAAGTCCCTTAAAAATTTTCCAATTTTTGTCCCAATTCTTCCCATTCCCATTGAAACTTTTCAAATCCCTCTCAAAATTGTTGAAATTCTCTTGAAGCTTTTAAAATTCTCTCTAGAATTTTCAAAATCCATGGCCACATGTTTACAATTTCACGTCAAAAAATGGCTAAAATTCCAGTTGAAATTTTTTCAAAGTCCCTTAAAAATTTTCCAATTTTTGTCCCAATTCTTCCCATTCCCATTGAAACTTTTCAAATCCCTCTCAAAATTGTTGAAATTCTCTTGAAGCTTTTAAAATTCTCTCTAGAATTTTCAAAATCCATGTCCACATGTTTACAATTTCACGTCAAAAAATGGCTAAAATTCCAGTTGAAATTTTTTCAAAGTCCCTTAAAAATTTTCCAATTTTTGTCCCAATTCTTCCCATTCCCATTGAAACTTTTCAAATCCCTCTCAAAATTGTTGAAATTCTGTTGAAGCTTTTAAAATTCTCTCTAGAATTTTCAAAATCCATGTCCACATGTTTACAATTTCACGTCAAAAAATGGCTAAAATTCCAGTTGAAATTTTTTCAAAGTCCCTTAAAAATTTTCCAATTTTTGTCCCAATTCTTCCCATTCCCATTGAAACTTTTCAAATCCCTCTCAAAATTGTTGAAATTCTGTTGAAGCTTTTAAAATTCTCTCTAGAATTTTCAAAATCCATGGCCACATGTTTACAATTTCACGTCAAAAAATGGCTAAAATTCCAGTTGAAATTTTTTCAAAGTCCCTTCAAAATTTTCCAATTTTTGTCCCAATTCTTCCCATTCCCATTGAAACTTTTCAAATCCCTCTCCAAATTGTTGAAATTCTCTTGAAGCTTTTAAAATTCTCTCTAGAATTTTCAAAATCCATGTCCACATGCTTACAATTTCACGTCAAAAAATGGCTAAAATTCCAGTTGAAATTTTTTCAAAGTCCCTTAAAAATTTTCCAATTTTTGTCCCAATTCTTCCCATTCCCATTGAAACTTTTCAAATCCCTCTCCAAATTGTTGAAATTCTCTTGAAGCTTTTAAAATTCTCTCTAGAATTTTCAAAATCCATGGCCACATGTTTACAATTTCACGTCAAAAAATGGCTAAAATTCCAGTTGAAATTTTTTCAAAGTCCCTTAAAAATTTTCCAATTTTTGTCCCAATTCTTCCCATTCCCATTGAAACTTTTCAAATCCCTCTCAGAATTGTTGAAATTCTCTTGAAGCTTTTAAAATTCTCTCTAGAATTTTCAAAATCCATGTCCACATGTTTACAATTTCATATAAAAAAATGGCTAAAATTCCAGTTGAAATTTTTTCAAAGTCCCTTAAAAGTTTTCCAATTTTTGTCCCAATTCTTCCCATTCCCATTGAAACTTTTCAAATCCCTCTCAAAATTGTTGAAATTCTCTTGAAGCTTTTAAAATTCTCTCTAGAATTTTCAAAATCCATGGCCACATGTTTACAATTTCACGTCAAAAAATTGCTAAAATTCCAGTTGAAATTTTTTCAAAGTCCCTTAAAAATTTTCCAATTTTTGTCCCAATTCTTCCCATTCCCATTGAAACTTTTCAAATCCCTCTCAGAATTGTTGAAATTCTCTTGAAGCTTTTAAAATTCTCTCTAGAATTTTCAAAATCCATGGCCACATGTTTACAATTTCACATAAAAAAATGGCTAAAATTCCAGTTGAAATTTTTTCAAAGTCCCTTAAAAATTTTCCAATTTTTGTCCCAATTCTTCCCATTCCCATTGAAACTTTTCAAATCCCTCTCAAAATTGTTGAAATTCTCTTGAAGCTTTTAAAATTCTCTCTAGAATTTTCAAAATCCATGGCCACATGTTTACAATTTCACGTCAAAAAATGGCTAAAATTCCAGTTGAAATTTTTTCAAAGTCCCTTAAAAATTTTCCAATTTTTGTCCCAATTCTTCCCATTCCCATTGAAACTTTTCAAATCCCTCTCAAAATTGTTGAAATTCTCTTGAAGCTTTTAAAATTCTCTCTAGAATTTTCAAAATCCATGGCCACATGTTTACAATTTCACGTCAAAAAATGGCTAAAATTCCAGTTGAAATTTTTTCAAAGTCCCTTAAAAATTTCCAATTTTTGTCCCAATTCTTCCCATTCCCATTGAAACTTTTCAAATCCCTCTCCAAATTGTTGAAATTCTCTTGAAGCTTTTAAAATTCTCTCTAGAATTTTCAAAATCCATGGCCACATGTTTACAATTTCACATAAAAAAATGGCTAAAATTCCAGTTGAAATTTTTTCAAAGTCCCTTAAAAATTTTCCAATTTTTGTCCCAATTCTTCCCATTCCCATTGAAACTTTTCAAATCCCTCTCAGAATTGTAGAAATTCTGTTAAAGCTTTTAAAATTCTCTCTAGAATTTTCAAAATCCATGGCCACATGTTTACAATTTCACATAAAAAAATGGCTAAAATTCCAGTTGAAATTTTTTCAAAGTCCCTTAAAAATTTTCCAATTTTTGTCCCAATTCTTCCCATTCCCATTGAAACTTTTCAAATCCCTCTCAAAATTGTTGAAATTCTCTTGAAGCTTTTAAAATTCTCTCTAGAATTTTCAAAATCCATGTCCACATGTTTACAATTTCACGTCAAAAAATTGCTAAAATTCCAGTTGAAATTTTTTCAAAGTCCCTTCAAAATTTTCCAATTTTTGTCCCAATTCTTCCCATTCCCATTGAAACTTTTCAAATCCCTCTCCAAATTGTTGAAATTCTCTTGAAGCTTTTAAAATTCTCTCTAGAATTTTCAAAATCCATGGCCACATGTTTACAATTTCACATAAAAAAATGGCTAAAATTCCAGTTGAAATTTTTTCAAAGTCCCTGAAAAATTTTCCAATTTTTGTCCCAATTCTTCCCATTCCCATTGAAACTTTTCAAATCCCTCTCAAAATTGTTGAAATTCTCTTGAAGCTTTTAAAATTCTCTCTAGAATTTTCAAAATCCATGTCCACATGTTTACAATTTCACGTCAAAAAATGGCTAAAATTCCAGTTGAAATTTTTTCAAAGTCCCTTAAAAGTTTTCCAATTTTTGTCCCAATTCTTCCCATTCCCATTGAAACTTTTCAAATCCCTCTCCAAATTGTTGAAATTCTCTTGAAGCTTTTAAAATTCTCTCTAGAATTTTCAAAATCCATGGCCACATGTTTACAATTTCACGTCAAAAAATGGCTAAAATTCCAGTTGAAATTTTTTCAAAGTCCCTTAAAAATTTTCCAATTTTTGTCCCAATTCTTCCCATTCCCATTGAAACTTTTCAAATCCCTCTCAGAATTGTAGAAATTCTGTTGAAGCTTTTAAAATTCTCTCTAGAATTTTCAAAATCCATGGCCACATGTTTACAATTTCACATAAAAAAATGGCTAAAATTCCAGTTGAAATTTTTTCAAAGTCCCTTAAAAATTTTCCAATTTTTGTCCCAATTCTTCCCATTCCCATTGAAACTTTTCAAATCCCTCTCAAAATTGTTGAAATTCTGTTGAAGCTTTTAAAATTCTCTCTAGAATTTTCAAAATCCATGGCCACATGTTTACAATTTCACGTCAAAAAATGGCTAAAATTCCAGTTGAAATTTTTTCAAAGTCCCTTCAAAATTTTCCAATTTTTGTCCCAATTCTTCCCATTCCCATTGAAACTTTTCAAATCCCTCTCAAAATTGTTGAAATTCTCTTGAAGCTTTTAAAATTCTCTCTAGAATTTTCAAAATCCATGTCCACATGTTTACAATTTCACGTCAAAAAATGGCTAAAATTCCAGTTGAAATTTTTTCAAAGTCCCTTAAAAATTTTCCAATTTTTGTCCCAATTCTTCCCATTCCCATTGAAACTTTTCAAATCCCTCTCAAAATTGTTGAAATTCTGTTGAAGCTTTTAAAATTCTCTCTAGAATTTTCAAAATCCATGTCCACATGTTTACAATTTCACGTCAAAAAATGGCTAAAATTCCAGTTGAAATTTTTTCAAAGTCCCTTAAAAATTTTCCAATTTTTGTCCCAATTCTTCCCATTCCCATTGAAACTTTTCAAATCCCTCTCAAAATTGTTGAAATTCTCTTGAAGCTTTTAAAATTCTCTCTAGAATTTTCAAAATCCATGGCCACATGTTTACAATTTCACGTCAAAAAATGGCTAAAATTCCAGTTGAAATTTTTTCAAAGTCCCTTCAAAATTTTCCAATTTTTGTCCCAATTCTTCCCATTCCCATTGAAACTTTTCAAATCCCTCTCAAAATTGTTGAAATTCTCTTGAAGCTTTTAAAATTCTCTCTAGAATTTTCAAAATCCATGTCCACATGTTTACAATTTCACGTCAAAAAATTGCTAAAATTCCAGTTGAAATTTTTTCAAAGTCCCTTAAAAATTTTCCAATTTTTGTCCCAATTCTTCCCATTCCCATTGAAACTTTTCAAATCCCTCTCAAAATTGTTGAAATTCTCTTGAAGCTTTTAAAATTCTCTCTAGAATTTTCAAAATCCATGGCCACATGTTTACAATTTCACATAAAAAAATGGCTAAAATTCCAGTTGAAATTTTTTCAAAGTCCCTTAAAAATTTTCCAATTTTTGTCCCAATTCTTCCCATTCCCATTGAAACTTTTCAAATCCCTCTCAGAATTGTTGAAATTCTCTTGAAGCTTTTAAAATTCTCTCTAGAATTTTCAAAATCCATGTCCACATGTTTACAATTTCACGTCAAAAAATGGCTAAAATTCCAGTTGAAATTTTTTCAAAGTCCCTTAAAAATTTTCCAATTTTTGTCCCAATTCTTCCCATTCCCATTGAAACTTTTCAAATCCCTCTCCAAATTGTTGAAATTCTCTTGAAGCTTTTAAAATTCTCTCTAGAATTTTCAAAATCCATGTCCACATGTTTACAATTTCACGTCAAAAAATGGCTAAAATTCCAGTTGAAATTTTTTCAAAGTCCCTGAAAAATCTTCCAATTTTTGTCCCAATTCTTCCCATTCCCATTGAAACTTTTCAAATCCCTCTCAAAATTGTTGAAATTCTCTTGAAGCTTTTAAAATTCTCTCTAGAATTTTCAAAATCCATGGCCACATGTTTACAATTTCACGTCAAAAAATGGCTAAAATTCCAGTTGAAATTTTTTCAAAGTCCCTTAAAAGTTTTCCAATTTTTGTCCCAATTCTTCCCATTCCCATTGAAACTTTTCAAATCCCTCTCAAAATTGTTGAAATTCTCTTGAAGCTTTTAAAATTCTCTCTAGAATTTTCAAAATCCATGGCCACATGTTTACAATTTCACGTCAAAAAATTGCTAAAATTCCAGTTGAAATTTTTTCAAAGTCCCTTAAAAATTTTCCAATTTTTGTCCCAATTCTTCCCATTCCCATTGAAACTTTTCAAATCCCTCTCAGAATTGTTGAAATTCTGTTAAAGCTTTTAAAATTCTCTCTAGAATTTTCAAAATCCATGGCCACATGTTTACAATTTCACATAAAAAAATGGCTAAAATTCCAGTTGAAATTTTTTCAAAGTCCCTTAAAAATTTTCCAATTTTTGTCCCAATTCTTCCCATTCCCATTGAAACTTTTCAAATCCCTCTCAAAATTGTTGAAATTCTGTTGAAGCTTTTAAAATTCTCTCTAGAATTTTCAAAATCCATGGCCACATGTTTACAATTTCACGTCAAAAAATGGCTAAAATTCCAGTTGAAATTTTTTCAAAGTCCCTTAAAAATTTTCCAATTTTTGTCCCAATTCTTCCCATTCCCATTGAAACTTTTCAAATCCCTCTCCAAATTGTTGAAATTCTCTTGAAGCTTTTAAAATTCTCTCTAGAATTTTCAAAATCCATGGCCACATGTTTACAATTTCACGTCAAAAAATGGCTAAAATTCCAGTTGAAATTTTTTCAAAGTCCCTTAAAAATTTTCCAATTTTTGTCCCAATTCTTCCCATTCCCATTGAAACTTTTCAAATCCCTCTCAAAATTGTTGAAATTCTGTTGAAGCTTTTAAAATTCTCTCTAGAATTTTCAAAATCCACTGTCAACATGTTTACAATTTCACGTCAAAAAATTGCTAAAATTCCAGTTGAAATTTTTTCAAAGTCCCTTCAAAATTTTCCAATTTTTGTCCCAATTCTTCCCATTCCCATTGAAACTTTTCAAATCCCTCTCAAAATTGTTGAAATTCTCTTGAAGCTTTTAAAATTCTCTCTAGAATTTTCAAAATCCATGGCCACATGTTTACAATTTCACGTCAAAAAATGGCTAAAATTCCAGTTGAAATTTTTTCAAAGTCCCTTAAAAATTTTCCAATTTTTGTCCCAATTCTTCCCATTCCCATTGAAACTTTTCAAATCCCTCTCAAAATTGTTGAAATTCTCTTGAAGCTTTTAAAATTCTCTCTAGAATTTTCAAAATCCATGTCCACATGTTTACAATTTCACGTCAAAAAATGGCTAAAATTCCAGTTGAAATTTTTTCAAAGTCCCTTAAAAAGTTTTCCAATTTTTGTCCCAATTCTTCCCATTCCCATTGAAACTTTTCAAATCCCTCTCAAAATTGTTGAAATTCTCTTGAAGCTTTTAAAATTCTCTCTAGAATTTTCAAAATCCATGGCCACATGTTTACAATTTCACGTCAAAAAATTGCTAAAATTCCAGTTGAAATTTTTTCAAAGTCCCTTAAAAATTTTCCAATTTTTGTCCCAATTCTTCCCATTCCCATTGAAACTTTTCAAATCCCTCTCAGAATTGTAGAAATTCTGTTGAAGCTTTTAAAATTCTCTCTAGAATTTTCAAAATCCATGTCCACATGTTTACAATTTCATATAAAAAAATGGCTAAAATTCCAGTTGAAATTTTTTCAAAGTCCCTTAAAAATTTTCCAATTTTTGTCCCAATTCTTCCCATTCCCATTGAAACTTTTCAAATCCCTCTCAAAATTGTTGAAATTCTCTTGAAGCTTTTAAAATTCTCTCTAGAATTTTCAAAATCCATGGCCACATGTTTACAATTTCATGTCAAAAAATTGCTAAAATTCCAGTTGAAATTTTTTCAAAGTCCCTTAAAAATTTTCCAATTTTTGTCCCAATTCTTCCCATTCCCATTGAAACTTTTCAAATCCCTCTCCAAATTGTTGAAATTCTGTTGAAGCTTTTAAAATTCTCTCTAGAATTTTCAAAATCCATGTCCACATGTTTACAATTTCACGTCAAAAAATGGCTAAAATTCCAGTTGAAATTTTTTCAAAGTCCCTTAAAAATTTTCCAATTTTTGTCCCAATTCTTCCCATTCCCATTGAAACTTTTCAAATCCCTCTCAAAATTGTTGAAATTCTCTTGAAGCTTTTAAAATTCTCTCTAGAATTTTCAAAATCCATGGCCACATGTTTACAATTTCACGTCAAAAAATGGCTAAAATTCCAGTTGAAATTTTTTCAAAGTCCCTTAAAATTTTCCAATTTTTGTCCCAATTCTTCCCATTCAACTTTTCAAATCCCTCTCAAAATTGTTGAAATTCTCTTGAAGCTTTTAAAATTCTCTCTAGAATTTTCAAAATCCATGTCCACATGTTTACAATTTCACGTCAAAAAATGGCTAAAATTCCAGTTGAAATTTTTTCAAAGTCCCTGAAAAATTTTCCAATTTTTGTCCCAATTCTTCCCATTCCCATTGAAACTTTTCAAATCCCTCTCCAAATTGTTGAAATTCTCTTGAAGCTTTTAAAATTCTCTCTAGAATTTTCAAAATCCATGGCCACATGTTTACAATTTCACGTCAAAAAATGGCTAAAATTCCAGTTGAAATTTTTTCAAAGTCCCTTAAAAATTTCCAATTTTTGTCCCAATTCTTCCCATTCCCATTGAAACTTTTCAAATCCCTCTCAAAATTGTTGAAATTCTCTTGAAGCTTTTAAAATTCTCTCTAGAATTTTCAAAATCCATGGCCACATGTTTACAATTTCACGTCAAAAAATTGCTAATATTCCAGTTGAAATTTTTTCAAAGTCCCTTAAAAATTTTCCAATTTTTGTCCCAATTCTTCCCATTCCCATTGAAACTTTTCAAATTCCTCTCAAAATTGTTGAAATTCTCTTGAAGCTTTTAAAATTCTCTCTAGAATTTTCAAAATCCAAGTCCACATGTTTACAATTTCACGTCAAAAAATGGCTAAAATTCCAGTTGAAATTTTTTCAAAGTCCCTTAAAAATTTTCCAATTTTTGTCCCAATTCTTCCCATTCCCATTGAAACTTTTCAAATCCCTCTCAAAATTGTTGAAATTCTGTTGAAGCTTTTAAAATTCTCTCTAGAATTTTCAAAATCCACTTCAACATGTTTAAAATTTCACGTCAAAAAATTGCTAAAATTCCAGTTGAAATTTTTTCAAAGTCCCTTAAAAATTTTCCAATTTTTGTCCCAATTCTTCCCATTCCCATTGAAACTTTCAAATCCCTCTCAAAATTGTTGAAATTCTCTTGAAGCTTTTAAAATTCTCTCTAGAATTTTCAAAATCCATGTCCACATGTTTACAATTTCACGTCAAAAAATGGCTAAAAATTCCAGTTGAAATTTCTTCAAAGTCCCTTAAAAATTTTCCAATTTTTGTCCCAATTCTTCCCATTCCCATTGAAACTTTTCAAATCCCTCTCAAAATTGTTGAAATTCTCTTGAAGCTTTTAAAATTCTCTCTAGAATTTTCAAAATCCATGTCCACATGTTTACAATTTCACGTCAAAAAATGGCTAAAATTCCAGTTGAAATTTTTTCAAAGTCCCTTAAAAGTTTTCCAATTTTTGTCCCAATTCTTCCCATTCCCATTGAAACTTTTCAAAATCCCTCTCAAAATTGTTGAAATTCTCTTGAAGCTTTTAAAATTCTCTCTAGAATTTTCAAAATCCATGGCCACATGTTTACAATTTCACGTCAAAAAATTGCTAAAATTCCAGTTGAAATTTTTTCAAAGTCCCTTAAAAATTTTCCAATTTTTGTCCCAATTCTTCCCATTCCCATTGAAACTTTTCAAATCCCTCTCAGAATTGTTGAAATTCTGTTAAAGCTTTTAAAATTCTCTCTAGAATTTTCAAAATCCATGGCCAGATGTTTACAATTTCACATAAAAAATGGCTAAAATTCCAGTTGAAATTTTTTCAAAGTCCCTTAAAAATTTTCCAATTTTGTCCCAATTCTTCCCATTCCCATTGAAACTTTTCAAATGCCTCTCAAAATTGTTGAAATTCTGTTGAAGCTTTTAAAATTCTCTCTAGAATTTTCAAAATCCATGGCCACATGTTTACAATTTCACGTCAAAAAATGGCTAAAATTCCAGTTGAAATTTTTTCAAAGTCCCTTAAAAATTTTCCAATTTTTGTCCAATTCTTCCCATTCCCATTGAAACTTTTCAAATCCCTCTCAAAATTGTTGAAATTCTCTTGAAGCTTTTAAAATTCTCTCTAGAATTTTCAAAATCCATGTCCACATGTTTACAATTTCACGTCAAAAAATTGCTAATATTCCAGTTGAAATTTTTTCAAAGTCCCTTAAAAATTTTCCAATTTTTGTCCCAATTCTTCCCATTCCCATTGAAACTTTTCAAATCCCTCTCAAAATTGTTGAAATTCTCTTGAAGCTTTTAAATTCTCTCTAGAATTTTCAAAATCCATGTCCACATGTTTAAAATTTCACGTCAAAAAATTGCTAAAATTCCAGTTGAAATTTTTTCAAAGTCCCTTCAAAATTTTCCAATTTTTGTCCCAATTCTTCCCATTCCCATTGAAACTTTTCAAATCCCTCTCAAAATTGTTGAAATTCTCTTGAAGCTTTTAAAATTCTCTCTAGAATTTTCAAAATCCATGGCCACATGTTTACAATTTCACGTCAAAAAATGGCTAAAATTCCAGTTGAAATTTTTTCAAAGTCCCTTCAAAATTTTCCAATTTTTGTCCCAATTCTTCCCATTCCCATTGAAACTTTTCAAATCCCTCTCAAAATTGTTGAAATTCTCTTGAAGCTTTTAAAATTCTCTCTAGAATTTTCAAAATCCATGTCCACATGTTTACAATTTCACGTCAAAAAATGGCTAAAATTCCAGTTGAAATTTTTTCAAAGTCCCTTAAAAGTTTTCCAATTTTTGTCCCAATTCTTCCCATTCCCATTGAAACTTTTCAAATCCCTCTCAAAATTGTTGAAATTCTCTTGAAGCTTTTAAAATTCTCTCTAGAATTTTCAAAATCCATGGCCACATGTTTACAATTTCACGTCAAAAAATTGCTAAAATTCCAGTTGAAATTTTTTCAAAGTCCCTTAAAAATTTTCCAATTTTTGTCCCAATTCTTCCCATTCCCATTGAAACTTTTCAAATCCCTCTCAGAATTGTAGAAATTCTGTTGAAGCTTTTAAAATTCTGTCTAGAATTTTCAAAATCCATGTCCACATGTTTACAATTTCATATAAAAAAATGGCTAAAATTCCAGTTGAAATTTTTTCAAAGTCCCTTAAAAATTTTCCAATTTTTGTCCCAATTCTTCCCATTCCCATTGAAACTTTTCAAATCCCTCTCAAAATTGTTGAAATTCTCTTGAAGCTTTTAAAATTCTCTCTAGAATTTTCAAAATCCATGGCCACATGTTTACAATTTCATGTCAAAAAATTGCTAAAATTCCAGTTGAAATTTTTTCAAAGTCCCTTAAAAATTTTCCAATTTTTGTCCCAATTCTTCCCATTCCCATTGAAACTTTTCAAATCCCTCTCAGAATTGTAGAAATTCTGTTGAAGCTTTTAAAATTCTGTCTAGAATTTTCAAAATCCATGTCCACATGTTTACAATTTCATATAAAAAAATGGCTAAAATTCCAGTTGAAATTTTTTCAAAGTCCCTTAAAAATTTTCCAATTTTTGTCCCAATTCTTCCCATTCCCATTGAAACTTTTCAAATCCCTCTCAAAATTGTTGAAATTCTCTTGAAGCTTTTAAAATTCTCTCTAGAATTTTCAAAATCCATGGCCACATGTTTACAATTTCATGTCAAAAAATTGCTAAAATTCCAGTTGAAATTTTTTCAAAGTCCCTTAAAAATTTTCCAATTTTTGTCCCAATTCTTCCCATTCCCATTGAAACTTTTCAAATCCCTCTCCAAATTGTTGAAATTCTGTTGAAGCTTTTAAAATTCTCTCTAGAATTTTCAAAATCCATGTCCACATGTTTACAATTTCACGTCAAAAAATGGCTAAAATTCCAGTTGAAATTTTTTCAAAGTCCCTTAAAAATTTTCCAATTTTTGTCCCAATTCTTCCCATTCCCATTGAAACTTTTCAAATCCCTCTCAAAATTGTTGAAATTCTCTTGAAGCTTTTAAAATTCTCTCTAGAATTTTCAAAATCCATGGCCACATGTTTACAATTTCACGTCAAAAAATGGCTAAAATTCCAGTTGAAATTTTTTCAAAGTCCCTTAAAATTTTCCAATTTTTGTCCCAATTCTTCCCATTCCCATTGAAACTTTTCAAATCCCTCTCAAAATTGTTGAAATTCTCTTGAAGCTTTTAAAATTCTCTCTAGAATTTTCAAAATCCATGTCCACATGTTTACAATTTCACGTCAAAAAATGGCTAAAATTCCAGTTGAAATTTTTTCAAAGTCCCTGAAAAATTTTCCAATTTTTGTCCCAATTCTTCCCATTCCCATTGAAACTTTTCAAATCCCTCTCCAAATTGTTGAAATTCTCTTGAAGCTTTTAAAATTCTCTCTAGAATTTTCAAAATCCATGGCCACATGTTTACAATTTCACGTCAAAAAATGGCTAAAATTCCAGTTGAAATTTTTTCAAAGTCCCTTAAAAATTTCCAATTTTTGTCCCAATTCTTCCCATTCCCATTGAAACTTTTCAAATCCCTCTCAAAATTGTTGAAATTCTGTTGAAGCTTTTAAAATTCTCTCTAGAATTTTCAAAATCCATGGCCACATGTTTACAATTTCACGTCAAAAAATTGCTAATATTCCAGTTGAAATTTTTTCAAAGTCCCTTAAAAATTTTCCAATTTTTGTCCCAATTCTTCCCATTCCCATTGAAACTTTTCAAATTCCTCTCAAAATTGTTGAAATTCTCTTGAAGCTTTTAAAATTCTCTCTAGAATTTTCAAAATCCAAGTCCACATGTTTACAATTTCACGTCAAAAAATGGCTAAAATTCCAGTTGAAATTTTTTCAAAGTCCCTTAAAAATTTTCCAATTTTTGTCCCAATTCTTCCCATTCCCATTGAAACTTTTCAAATCCCTCTCAAAATTGTTGAAATTCTGTTGAAGCTTTTAAAATTCTCTCTAGAATTTTCAAAATCCACTTCAACATGTTTAAAATTTCACGTCAAAAAATTGCTAAAATTCCAGTTGAAATTTTTTCAAAGTCCCTTAAAAATTTTCCAATTTTTGTCCCAATTCTTCCCATTCCCATTGAAACTTTTCAAATCCCTCTCAAAATTGTTGAAATTCTCTTGAAGCTTTTAAAATTCTCTCTAGAATTTTCAAAATCCATGTCCACATGTTTACAATTTCACGTCAAAAAATGGCTAAAATTCCAGTTGAAATTTCTTCAAAGTCCCTTAAAAATTTTCCAATTTTTGTCCCAATTCTTCCCATTCCCATTGAAACTTTTCAAATCCCTCTCAAAATTGTTGAAATTCTCTTGAAGCTTTTAAAATTCTCTCTAGAATTTTCAAAATCCATGTCCACATGTTTACAATTTCACGTCAAAAAATGGCTAAAATTCCAGTTGAAATTTTTTCAAAGTCCCTTAAAAGTTTTCCAATTTTTGTCCCAATTCTTCCCATTCCCATTGAAACTTTTCAAATCCCTCTCAAAATTGTTGAAATTCTCTTGAAGCTTTTAAAATTCTCTCTAGAATTTTCAAAATCCATGGCCACATGTTTACAATTTCACGTCAAAAAATTGCTAAAATTCCAGTTGAAATTTTTTCAAAGTCCCTTAAAAATTTTCCAATTTTTGTCCCAATTCTTCCCATTCCCATTGAAACTTTTCAAATCCCTCTCAGAATTGTTGAAATTCTGTTAAAGCTTTTAAAATTCTCTCTAGAATTTTCAAAATCCATGGCCAGATGTTTACAATTTCACATAAAAAAATGGCTAAAATTCCAGTTGAAATTTTTTCAAAGTCCCTTAAAAATTTTCCAATTTTTGTCCCAATTCTTCCCATTCCCATTGAAACTTTTCAAATGCCTCTCAAAATTGTTGAAATTCTGTTGAAGCTTTTAAAATTCTCTCTAGAATTTTCAAAATCCATGGCCACATGTTTACAATTTCACGTCAAAAAATGGCTAAAATTCCAGTTGATATTTTTTCAAAGTCCCTTAAAAATTTTCCAATTTTTGTCCCAATTCTTCCCATTCCCATTGAAACTTTTCAAATCCCTCTCAAAATTGTTGAAATTCTCTTGAAGCTTTTAAAATTCTCTCTAGAATTTTCAAAATCCATGTCCACATGTTTACAATTTCACGTCAAAAAATTGCTAATATTCCAGTTGAAATTTTTTCAAAGTCCCTTAAAAATTTTCCAATTTTTGTCCCAATTCTTCCCATTCCCATTGAAACTTTTCAAATCCCTCTCAAAATTGTTGAAATTCTGTTGAAGCTTTTAAAATTCTCTCTAGAATTTTCAAAATCCATGTCCACATGTTTACAATTTCACGTCAAAAAATTGCTAAAATTCCAGTTGAAATTTTTTCAAAGTCCCTTAAAAATTTTCCAATTTTTGTCCCAATTCTTCCCATTCCCATTGAAACTTTTCAAATCCCTCTCCAAATTGTTGAAATTCTGTTGAAGCTTTTAAAATTCTCTCTAGAATTTTCAAAATCCATGGCCACATGTTTACAATTTCACGTCAAAAAATGGCTAAAATTCCAGTTGAAATTTTTTCAAAGTCCCTTCAAAATTTTCCAATTTTTGTCCCAATTCTTCCCATTCCCATTGAAACTTTTCAAATCCCTCTCCAAATTGTTGAAATTCTCTTGAAGCTTTTAAAATTCTCTCTAGAATTTTCAAAATCCATGTCCACATGTTTACAATTTCACGTCAAAAAATGGCTAAAATTCCAGTTGAAATTTTTTCAAAGTCCCTTAAAAATTTTCCAATTTTTGTCCCAATTCTTCCCATTCCCATTGAAACTTTTCAAATCCCTCTCAAAATTGTTGAAATTCTCTTGAAGCTTTTAAAATTCTCTCTAGAATTTTCAAAATCCATGGGCACATGTTTACAATTTCACATAAAAAAATGGCTAAAATTCCAGTTGAAATTTTTTCAAAGTCCCTTAAAAATTTTCCAATTTTTGTCCCAATTCTTCCCATTCCCATTGAAACTTTTCAAATCCCTCTCCAAATTGTTGAAATTCTGTTGAAGCTTTTAAAATTCTCTCTAGAATTTTCAAAATCCATGTCCACATGTTTACAATTTCACGTCAAAAAATGGCTAAAATTCCAGTTGAAATTTTTTCAAAGTCCCTTAAAAATTTTCCAATTTTTGTCCCAATTCTTCCCATTCCCATTGAAACTTTTCAAATCCCTCTCAGAATTGTTGAAATTCTCTTGAAGCTTTTAAAATTCTCTCTAGAATTTTCAAAATCCATGTCCACATGTTTACAATTTCATATAAAAAAATGGCTAAAATTCCAGTTGAAATTTTTTCAAAGTCCCTTCAAAATTTTCCAATTTTTGTCCCAATTCTTCCCATTCCCATTGAAACTTTTCAAATCCCTCTCAAAATTGTTGAAATTCTCTTGAAGCTTTTAAAATTCTCTCTAGAATTTTCAAAATCCATGTCCACATGTTTACAATTTCACGTCAAAAAATGGCTAAAATTCCAGTTGAAATTTTTTCAAAGTCCCTTAAAAATTTTCCAATTTTTGTCCCAATTCTTCCCATTCCCATTGAAACTTTTCAAATCCCTCTCAGAATTGTAGAAATTCTGTTAAAGCTTTTAAAATTCTCTCTAGAATTTTCAAAATCCATGTCCACATGTTTACAATTTCATATAAAAAAATGGCTAAAATTCCAGTTGAAATTTTTTCAAAGTCCCTTAAAAATTTTCCAATTTTTGTCCCAATTCTTCCCATTCCCATTGAAACTTTTCAAATCCCTCTCAAAATTGTTGAAATTCTCTTGAAGCTTTTAAAATTCTCTCTAGAATTTTCAAAATCCATGGCCACATGTTTACAATTTCATGTCAAAAAATTGCTAAAATTCCAGTTGAAATTTTTTCAAAGTCCCTTAAAAATTTTCCAATTTTTGTCCCAATTCTTCCCATTCCCATTGAAACTTTTCAAATCCCTCTCCAAATTGTTGAAATTCTGTTGAAGCTTTTAAAATTCTCTCTAGAATTTTCAAAATCCATGTCCACATGTTTACAATTTCACGTCAAAAAATGGCTAAAATTCCAGTTGAAATTTTTTCAAAGTCCCTTAAAAATTTTCCAATTTTTGTCCCAATTCTTCCCATTCCCATTGAAACTTTTCAAATCCCTCTCAAAATTGTTGAAATTCTCTTGAAGCTTTTAAAATTCTCTCTAGAATTTTCAAAATCCATGGCCACATGTTTACAATTTCACATAAAAAAATTGCTAAAATTCCAGTTGAAATTTTTTCAAAGTCCCTTAAAATTTTCCAATTTTTGTCCCAATTCTTCCCATTCCCATTGAAACTTTTCAAATTCCTCTCAAAATTGTTGAAATTCTCTTGAAGCTTTTAAAATTCTCTCTAGAATTTTCAAAATCCAAGTCCACATGTTTACAATTTCACGTCAAAAAATGGCTAAAATTCCAGTTGAAATTTTTTCAAAGTCCCTTAAAAATTTTCCAATTTTTGTCCCAATTCTTCCCATTCCCATTGAAACTTTTCAAATCCCTCTCAAAATTGTTGAAATTCTCTTGAAGCTTTTAAAATTCTCTCTAGAATTTTCAAAATCCACTTCAACATGTTTAAAATTTCACGTCAAAAAATTGCTAAAATTCCAGTTGAAATTTTTTCAAAGTCCCTTAAAAATTTTCCAATTTTTGTCCCAATTCTTCCCATTCCCATTGAAACTTTTCAAATCCCTCTCAAAATTGTTGAAATTCTCTTGAAGCTTTTAAAATTCTCTCTAGAATTTTCAAAATCCATGTCCACATGTTTACAATTTCACGTCAAAAAATGGCTAAAATTCCAGTTGAAATTTCTTCAAAGTCCCTTAAAAATTTTCCAATTTTTGTCCCAATTCTTCCCATTCCCATTGAAACTTTTCAAATCCCTCTCAAAATTGTTGAAATTCTCTTGAAGCTTTTAAAATTCTCTCTAGAATTTTCAAAATCCATGTCCACATGTTTACAATTTCACGTCAAAAAATGGCTAAAATTCCAGTTGAAATTTTTTCAAAGTCCCTTCAAAATTTTCCAATTTTTGTCCCAATTCTTCCCATTCCCATTGAAACTTTTCAAATCCCTCTCAAAATTGTTGAAATTCTCTTGAAGCTTTTAAAATTCTCTCTAGAATTTTCAAAATCCATGGCCACATGTTTACAATTTCACGTCAAAAAATTGCTAAAATTCCAGTTGAAATTTTTTCAAAGTCCCTTAAAAATTTTCCAATTTTTGTCCCAATTCTTCCCATTCCCATTGAAACTTTTCAAATCCCTCTCAGAATTGTTGAAATTCTGTTAAAGCTTTTAAAATTCTCTCTAGAATTTTCAAAATCCATGGCCAGATGTTTACAATTTCACATAAAAAAATGGCTAAAATTCCAGTTGAAATTTTTTCAAAGTCCCTTAAAAATTTTCCAATTTTTGTCCCAATTCTTCCCATTCCCATTGAAACTTTTCAAATGCCTCTCAAAATTGTTGAAATTCTGTTGAAGCTTTTAAAATTCTCTCTAGAATTTTCAAAATCCATGGCCACATGTTTACAATTTCACGTCAAAAAATGGCTAAAATTCCAGTTGAAATTTTTTCAAAGTCCCTTAAAAATTTTCCAATTTTTGTCCCAATTCTTCCCATTCCCATTGAAACTTTTCAAATCCCTCTCAAAATTGTTGAAATTCTCTTGAAGCTTTTAAAATTCTCTCTAGAATTTTCAAAATCCATGTCCACATGTTTACAATTTCACGTCAAAAAATTGCTAATATTCCAGTTGAAATTTTTTCAAAGTCCCTTAAAAATTTTCCAATTTTTGTCCCAATTCTTCCCATTCCCATTGAAACTTTTCAAATCCCTCTCAAAATTGTTGAAATTCTGTTGAAGCTTTTAAAATTCTCTCTAGAATTTTCAAAATCCATGTCCACATGTTTACAATTTCACGTCAAAAAATTGCTAAAATTCCAGTTGAAATTTTTTCAAAGTCCCTTAAAAATTTTCCAATTTTTGTCCCAATTCTTCCCATTCCCATTGAAACTTTTCAAATCCCTCTCCAAATTGTTGAAATTCTGTTGAAGCTTTTAAAATTCTCTCTAGAATTTTCAAAATCCATGGCCACATGTTTACAATTTCACGTCAAAAAATGGCTAAAATTCCAGTTGAAATTTTTTCAAAGTCCCTTCAAAATTTTCCAATTTTTGTCCCAATTCTTCCCATTCCCATTGAAACTTTTCAAATCCCTCTCCAAATTGTTGAAATTCTCTTGAAGCTTTTAAAATTCTCTCTAGAATTTTCAAAATCCATGTCCACATGTTTACAATTTCACGTCAAAAAATGGCTAAAATTCCAGTTGAAATTTTTTCAAAGTCCCTTAAAAATTTTCCAATTTTTGTCCCAATTCTTCCCATTCCCATTGAAACTTTTCAAATCCCTCTCAAAATTGTTGAAATTCTCTTGAAGCTTTTAAAATTCTCTCTAGAATTTTCAAAATCCATGGCCACATGTTTACAATTTCATGTCAAAAAATTGCTAAAATTCCAGTTGAAATTTTTTCAAAGTCCCTTAAAAATTTTCCAATTTTTGTCCCAATTCTTCCCATTCCCATTGAAACTTTTCAAATCCCTCTCAGAATTGTTGAAATTCTCTTGAAGCTTTTAAAATTCTCTCTAGAATTTTCAAAATCCATGGCCACATGTTTACAATTTCATATAAAAAAATGGCTAAAATTCCAGTTGAAATTTTTTCAAAGTCCCTTCAAAATTTTCCAATTTTTGTCCCAATTCTTCCCATTCCCATTGAAACTTTTCAAATCCCTCTCAAAATTGTTGAAATTCTCTTGAAGCTTTTAAAATTCTCTCTAGAATTTTCAAAATCCATGGCCACATGTTTACAATTTCATGTCAAAAAATTGCTAAAATTCCAGTTGAAATTTTTTCAAAGTCCCTTAAAAATTTTCCAATTTTTGTCCCAATTCTTCCCATTCCCATTGAAACTTTTCAAATCCCTCTCCAAATTGTTGAAATTCTGTTGAAGCTTTTAAAATTCTCTCTAGAATTTTCAAAATCCATGTCCACATGTTTACAATTTCACGTCAAAAAATGGCTAAAATTCCAGTTGAAATTTTTTCAAAGTCCCTTAAAAATTTTCCAATTTTTGTCCCAATTCTTCCCATTCCCATTGAAACTTTTCAAATGCCTCTCAAAATTGTTGAAATTCTGTTGAAGCTTTTAAAATTCTCTCTAGAATTTTCAAAATCCATGGCCACATGTTTACAATTTCACGTCAAAAAATGGCTAAAATTCCAGTTGAAATTTTTTCAAAGTCCCTTAAAAATTTTCCAATTTTTGTCCCAATTCTTCCCATTCCCATTGAAACTTTTCAAATCCCTCTCCAAATTGTTGAAATTCTCTTGAAGCTTTTAAAATTCTCTCTAGAATTTTCAAAATCCATGGCCACATGTTTACAATTTCACGTCAAAAAATGGCTAAAATTCCAGTTGAAATTTTTTCAAAGTCCCTTAAAAATTTTCCAATTTTTGTCCCAATTCTTCCCATTCCCATTGAAACTTTTCAAATCCCTCTCCAAATTGTTGAAATTCTCTTGAAGCTTTTAAAATTCTCTCTAGAATTTTCAAAATCCATGGCCACATGTTTACAATTTCACGTCAAAAAATGGCTAAAATTCCAGTTGAAATTTTTTCAAAGTCCCTTAAAAATTTCCAATTTTTGTCCCAATTCTTCCCATTCCCATTGAAACTTTTCAAATCCCTCTCAAAATTGTTGAAATTCTGTTGAAGCTTTTAAAATTCTCTCTAGAATTTTCAAAATCCATGGCCACATGTTTACAATTTCACGTCAAAAAATTGCTAAAATTCCAGTTGAAATTTTTTCAAAGTCCCTTAAAAATTTTCCAATTTTTGTCCCAATTCTTCCCATTCCCATTGAAACTTTTCAAATTCCTCTCAAAATTGTTGAAATTCTGTTGAAGCTTTTAAAATTCTCTCTAGAATTTTCAAAATCCAAGTCCACATGTTTACAATTTCACGTCAAAAAATGGCTAAAATTCCAGTTGAAATTTTTTCAAAGTCCCTTAAAAATTTTCCAATTTTTGTCCCAATTCTTCCCATTCCCATTGAAACTTTTCAAATCCCTCTCAAAATTGTTGAAATTCTCTTGAAGCTTTTAAAATTCTCTCTAGAATTTTCAAAATCCATGTCCACATGTTTACAATTTCACGTCAAAAAATGGCTAAAATTCCAGTTGACATTTTTTCAAAGTCCCTTAAAAATTTCCCAATTTTTGTCCCAATTCTTCCCATTCCCATTGAAACTTTTCAAATCCCTCTCAAAATTGTTGAAATTCTGTTGAAGCTTTTAAAATTCTCTCTAGAATTTTCAAAATCCATGTCCACATGTTTACAATTTCACGTCAAAAAATGGCTAAAATTCCAGTTGAAATTTTTTCAAAGTCCCTGAAAAATTTTCCAATTTTTGTCCCAATTCTTCCCATTCCCATTGAAACTTTTCAAATCCCTCTCCAAATTGTTGAAATTCTCTTGAAGCTTTTAAAATTCTCTCTAGAATTTTCAAAATCCATGTCCACATGTTTACAATTTCACGTCAAAAAATGGCTAAAATTCCAGTTGAAATTTTTTCAAAGTCCCTTAAAAGTTTTCCAATTTTTGTCCCAATTCTTCCCATTCCCATTGAAACTTTTCAAATCCCTCTCAAAATTGTTGAAATTCTCTTGAAGCTTTTAAAATTCTCTCTAGAATTTTCAAAATCCATGGCCACATGTTTACAATTTCACGTCAAAAAATTGCTAAAATTCCAGTTGAAATTTTTTCAAAGTCCCTTAAAAATTTTCCAATTTTTGTCCCAATTCTTCCCATTCCCATTGAAACTTTTCAAATCCCTCTCAGAATTGTAGAAATTCTGTTAAAGCTTTTAAAATTCTCTCTAGAATTTTCAAAATCCATGGCCACATGTTTACAATTTCACATAAAAAAATGGCTAAAATTCCAGTTGAAATTTTTTCAAAGTCCCTTAAAAATTTTCCAATTTTTGTCCCAATTCTTCCCATTCCCATTGAAACTTTTCAAATCCCTCTCCAAATTGTTGAAATTCTGTTGAAGCTTTTAAAATTCTCTCTAGAATTTTCAAAATCCATGGCCACATGTTTACAATTTCACGTCAAAAAATGGCTAAAATTCCAGTTGAAATTTTTTCAAAGTCCCTTCAAAATTTTCCAATTTTTGTCCCAATTCTTCCCATTCCCATTGAAACTTTTCAAATCCCTCTCCAAATTGTTGAAATTCTGTTGAAGCTTTTAAAATTCTCTCTAGAATTTTCAAAATCCATGTCCACATGTTTACAATTTCACGTCAAAAAATGGCTAAAATTCCAGTTGAAATTTTTTCAAAGTCCCTTAAAAATTTTCCAATTTTTGTCCCAATTCTTCCCATTCCCATTGAAACTTTTCAAATCCCTCTCAAAATTGTTGAAATTCTCTTGAAGCTTTTAAAATTCTCTCTAGAATTTTCAAAATCCATGGCCACATGTTTACAATTTCATGTCAAAAAATTGCTAAAATTCCAGTTGAAATTTTTTCAAAGTCCCTTAAAAATTTTCCAATTTTTGTCCCAATTCTTCCCATTCCCATTGAAACTTTTCAAATCCCTCTCAGAATTGTTGAAATTCTCTTGAAGCTTTTAAAATTCTCTCTAGAATTTTCAAAATCCATGTCCACATGTTTACAATTTCATATAAAAAAATGGCTAAAATTCCAGTTGAAATTTTTTCAAAGTCCCTTCAAAATTTTCCAATTTTTGTCCCAATTCTTCCCATTCCCATTGAAACTTTTCAAATCCCTCTCAAAATTGTTGAAATTCTCTTGAAGCTTTTAAAATTCTCTCTAGAATTTTCAAAATCCATGGCCACATGTTTACAATTTCATGTCAAAAAATTGCTAAAATTCCAGTTGAAATTTTTTCAAAGTCCCTTAAAAATTTTCCAATTTTTGTCCCAATTCTTCCCATTCCCATTGAAACTTTTCAAATCCCTCTCCAAATTGTTGAAATTCTGTTGAAGCTTTTAAAATTCTCTCTAGAATTTTCAAAATCCATGGCCACATGTTTACAATTTCACGTCAAAAAATGGCTAAAATTCCAGTTGAAATTTTTTCAAAGTCCCTTAAAAATTTTCCAATTTTTGTCCCAATTCTTCCCATTCCCATTGAAACTTTTCAAATGCCTCTCAAAATTGTTGAAATTCTGTTGAAGCTTTTAAAATTCTCTCTAGAATTTTCAAAATCCATGGCCACATGTTTACAATTTCACGTCAAAAAATGGCTAAAATTCCAGTTGAAATTTTTTCAAAGTCCCTTAAAAATTTTCCAATTTTTGTCCCAATTCTTCCCATTCCCATTGAAACTTTTCAAATCCCTCTCCAAATTGTTGAAATTCTCTTGAAGCTTTTAAAATTCTCTCTAGAATTTTCAAAATCCATGTCCACATGTTTACAATTTCACGTCAAAAAATGGCTAAAATTCCAGTTGAAATTTTTTCAAAGTCCCTGAAAAATTTTCCAATTTTTGTCCCAATTCTTCCCATTCCCATTGAAACTTTTCAAATCCCTCTCCAAATTGTTGAAATTCTCTTGAAGCTTTTAAAATTCTCTCTAGAATTTTCAAAATCCATGGCCACATGTTTACAATTTCACGTCAAAAAATGGCTAAAATTCCAGTTGAAATTTTTTCAAAGTCCCTTAAAAATTTCCAATTTTTGTCCCAATTCTTCCCATTCCCATTGAAACTTTTCAAATCCCTCTCAAAATTGTTGAAATTCTGTTGAAGCTTTTAAAATTCTCTCTAGAATTTTCAAAATCCATGGCCACATGTTTACAATTTCACGTCAAAAAATGGCTAAAATTCCAGTTGAAATTTTTTCAAAGTCCCTTAAAAATTTTCCAATTTTTGTCCCAATTCTTCCCATTCCCATTGAAACTTTTCAAATTCCTCTCAAAATTGTTGAAATTCTGTTGAAGCTTTTAAAATTCTCTCTAGAATTTTCAAAATCCAAGTCCACATGTTTACAATTTCACGTCAAAAAATGGCTAAAATTCCAGTTGAAATTTTTTCAAAGTCCCTTAAAAATTTTCCAATTTTTGTCCCAATTCTTCCCATTCCCATTGAAACTTTTCAAATCCCTCTCAAAATTGTTGAAATTCTCTTGAAGCTTTTAAAATTCTCTCTAGAATTTTCAAAATCCATGTCCACATGTTTACAATTTCACGTCAAAAAATGGCTAAAATTCCAGTTGACATTTTTTCAAAGTCCCTTAAAAATTTCCCAATTTTTGTCCCAATTCTTCCCATTCCCATTGAAACTTTTCAAATCCCTCTCAAAATTGTTGAAATTCTGTTGAAGCTTTTAAAATTCTCTCTAGAATTTTCAAAATCCATGTCCACATGTTTACAATTTCACGTCAAAAAATGGCTAAAATTCCAGTTGAAATTTTTTCAAAGTCCCTGAAAAATTTTCCAATTTTTGTCCCAATTCTTCCCATTCCCATTGAAACTTTTCAAATCCCTCTCCAAATTGTTGAAATTCTCTTGAAGCTTTTAAAATTCTCTCTAGAATTTTCAAAATCCATGTCCACATGTTTACAATTTCACGTCAAAAAATGGCTAAAATTCCAGTTGAAATTTTTTCAAAGTCCCTTAAAAGTTTTCCAATTTTTGTCCCAATTCTTCCCATTCCCATTGAAACTTTTCAAATCCCTCTCAAAATTGTTGAAATTCTCTTGAAGCTTTTAAAATTCTCTCTAGAATTTTCAAAATCCATGGCCACATGTTTACAATTTCACGTCAAAAAATTGCTAAAATTCCAGTTGAAATTTTTTCAAAGTCCCTTAAAAATTTTCCAATTTTTGTCCCAATTCTTCCCATTCCCATTGAAACTTTTCAAATCCCTCTCAGAATTGTAGAAATTCTGTTAAAGCTTTTAAAATTCTCTCTAGAATTTTCAAAATCCATGGCCACATGTTTACAATTTCACATAAAAAAATGGCTAAAATTCCAGTTGAAATTTTTTCAAAGTCCCTTAAAAATTTTCCAATTTTTGTCCCAATTCTTCCCATTCCCATTGAAACTTTTCAAATCCCTCTCAAAATTGTTGAAATTCTCTTGAAGCTTTTAAAATTCTCTCTAGAATTTTCAAAATCCATGGGTACATGTTTACAATTTCACGTCAAAAAATGGCTAAAATTCCAGTTGAAATTTTTTCAAAGTCCCTTAAAAATTTTCCAATTTTTGTCCCAATTCTTCCCATTCCCATTGAAACTTTTCAAATCCCTCTCAAAATTGTTGAAATTCTCTTGAAGCTTTTAAAATTCTCTCTAGAATTTTCAAAATCCATGTCCACATGTTTACAATTTCACGTCAAAAAATTGCTAATATTCCAGTTGAAATTTTTTCAAAGTCCCTTCAAAATTTTCCAATTTTTGTCCCAATTCTTCCCATTCCCATTGAAACTTTTCAAATTCCTCTCAAAATTGTTGAAATTCTGTTGAAGCTTTTAAAATTCTCTCTAGAATTTTCAAAATCCATGGCCACATGTTTACAATTTCACGTCAAAAAATGGCTAAAATTCCAGTTGAAATTTTTTCAAAGTCCCTTAAAAATTTTCCAATTTTTGTCCCAATTCTTCCCATTCCCATTGAAACTTTTCAAATCCCTCTCAAAATTGTTGAAATTCTGTTGAAGCTTTTAAAATTCTCTCTAGAATTTTCAAAATCCATGGCCACATGTTTACAATTTCACGTCAAAAAATGGCTAAAATTCCAGTTGAAATTTTTTCAAAGTCCCTTAAAAATTTTCCAATTTTTGTCCCAATTCTTCCCATTCCCATTGAAACTTTTCAAATCCCTCTCCAAATTGTTGAAATTCTCTTGAAGCTTTTAAAATTCTCTCTAGAATTTTCAAAATCCATGTCCACATGTTTACAATTTCACGTCAAAAAATTGCTAAAATTCCAGTTGAAATTTTTTCAAAGTCCCTTAAAAATTTTCCAATTTTTGTCCCAATTCTTCCCATTCCCATTGAAACTTTTCAAATCCCTCTCCAAATTGTTGAAATTCTCTTGAAGCTTTTAAAATTCTCTCTAGAATTTTCAAAATCCATGGCCACATGTTTACAATTTCACATAAAAAAATGGCTAAAATTCCAGTTGAAATTTTTTCAAAGTCCCTTAAAAATTTTCCAATTTTTGTCCCAATTCTTCCCATTCCCATTGAAACTTTTCAAATCCCTCTCAGAATTGTTGAAATTCTCTTGAAGCTTTTAAAATTCTCTCTAGAATTTTCAAAATCCATGGCCACATGTTTACAATTTCACGTCAAAAAATGGCTAAAATTCCAGTTGAAATTTTTTCAAAGTCCCTTAAAAATTTTCCAATTTTTGTCCCAATTCTTCCCATTCCCATTGAAACTTTTCAAATCCCTCTCCAAATTGTTGAAATTCTCTTGAAGCTTTTAAAATTCTCTCTAGAATTTTCAAAATCCATGTCCACATGTTTACAATTTCACGTCAAAAAATGGCTAAAATTCCAGTTGAAATTTTTTCAAAGTCCCTTAAAAGTTTTCCAATTTTTGTCCCAATTCTTCCCATTCCCATTGAAACTTTTCAAATCCCTCTCCAAATTGTTGAAATTCTCTTGAAGCTTTTAAAATTCTCTCTAGAATTTTCAAAATCCATGGCCACATGTTTACAATTTCACGTCAAAAAATTGCTAAAATTCCAGTTGAAATTTTTTCAAAGTCCCTTAAAAATTTTCCAATTTTTGTCCCAATTCTTCCCATTCCCATTGAAACTTTTCAAATCCCTCTCAGAATTGTTGAAATTCTGTTAAAGCTTTTAAAATTCTCTCTAGAATTTTCAAAATCCATGGCCACATGTTTACAATTTCACATAAAAAAATGGCTAAAATTCCAGTTGAAATTTTTTCAAAGTCCCTTAAAAATTTTCCAATTTTTGTCCCAATTCTTCCCATTCCCATTGAAACTTTTCAAATCCCTCTCCAAATTGTTGAAATTCTGTTGAAGCTTTTAAAATTCTCTCTAGAATTTTCAAAATCCATGGCCACATGTTTACAATTTCACGTCAAAAAATGGCTAAAATTCCAGTTGAAATTTTTTCAAAGTCCCTTAAAAATTTTCCAACTTTTGTCCCAATTCTTCCCATTCCCATTGAAACTTTTCAAATCCCTCTCCAAATTGTTGAAATTCTCTTGAAGCTTTTAAAATTCTCTCTAGAATTTTCAAAATCCATGGCCACATGTTTACAATTTCACGTCAAAAAATGGCTAAAATTCCAGTTGAAATTTTTTCAAAGTCCCTGAAAAATTTTCCAATTTTTGTCCCAATTCTTCCCATTCCCATTGAAACTTTTCAAATCCCTCTCAAAATTGTTGAAATTCTCTTGAAGCTTTTAAAATTCTCTCTAGAATTTTCAAAATCCATGTCCACATGTTTACAATTTCACGTCAAAAAATGGCTAAAATTCCAGTTGAAATTTTTTCAAAGTCCCTTAAAAATTTTCCAATTTTTGTCCCAATTCTTCCCATTCCCATTGAAACTTTTCAAATCCCTCTCAGAATTGTAGAAATTCTGTTAAAGCTTTTAAAATTCTCTCTAGAATTTTCAAAATCCATGTCCACATGTTTACAATTTCATATAAAAAAATGGCTAAAATTCCAGTTGAAATTTTTTCAAAGTCCCTTAAAAATTTTCCAATTTTTGTCCCAATTCTTCCCATTCCCATTGAAACTTTTCAAATCCCTCTCAAAATTGTTGAAATTCTCTTGAAGCTTTTAAAATTCTCTCTAGAATTTTCAAAATCCATGGCCACATGTTTACAATTTCATGTCAAAAAATTGCTAAAATTCCAGTTGAAATTTTTTCAAAGTCCCTTAAAAATTTTCCAATTTTTGTCCCAATTCTTCCCATTCCCATTGAAACTTTTCAAATCCCTCTCCAAATTGTTGAAATTCTGTTGAAGCTTTTAAAATTCTCTCTAGAATTTTCAAAATCCATGTCCACATGTTTACAATTTCACGTCAAAAAATGGCTAAAATTCCAGTTGAAATTTTTTCAAAGTCCCTTAAAAATTTTCCAATTTTTGTCCCAATTCTTCCCATTCCCATTGAAACTTTTCAAATGCCTCTCAAAATTGTTGAAATTCTGTTGAAGCTTTTAAAATTCTCTCTAGAATTTTCAAAATCCATGTCCACATGTTTACAATTTCACGTCAAAAAATGGCTAAAATTCCAGTTGAAATTTTTTCAAAGTCCCTTAAAAATTTTCCAATTTTTGTCCCAATTCTTCCCATTCCCATTGAAACTTTTCAAATCCCTCTCCAAATTGTTGAAATTCTCTTGAAGCTTTTAAAATTCTCTCTAGAATTTTCAAAATCCATGTCCACATGTTTACAATTTCACGTCAAAAAATGGCTAAAATTCCAGTTGAAATTTTTTCAAAGTCCCTTAAAAATTTTCCAATTTTTGTCCCAATTCTTCCCATTCCCATTGAAACTTTTCAAATCCCTCTCCAAATTGTTGAAATTCTCTTGAAGCTTTTAAAATTCTCTCTAGAATTTTCAAAATCCATGGCCACATGTTTACAATTTCACGTCAAAAAATGGCTAAAATTCCAGTTGAAATTTTTTCAAAGTCCCTTAAAAATTTCCAATTTTTGTCCCAATTCTTCCCATTCCCATTGAAACTTTTCAAATCCCTCTCAAAATTGTTGAAATTCTGTTGAAGCTTTTAAAATTCTCTCTAGAATTTTCAAAATCCATGGCCACATGTTTACAATTTCACGTCAAAAAATTGCTAATATTCCAGTTGAAATTTTTTCAAAGTCCCTTAAAAATTTTCCAATTTTTGTCCCAATTCTTCCCATTCCCATTGAAACTTTTCAAATTCCTCTCAAAATTGTTGAAATTCTGTTGAAGCTTTTAAAATTCTCTCTAGAATTTTCAAAATCCATGGCCACATGTTTACAATTTCACGTCAAAAAATGGCTAAAATTCCAGTTGAAATTTTTTCAAAGTCCCTTCAAAATTTTCCAATTTTTGTCCCAATTCTTCCCATTCCCATTGAAACTTTTCAAATCCCTCTCAAAATTGTTGAAATTCTCTTGAAGCTTTTAAAATTCTCTCTAGAATTTTCAAAATCCACTTCAACATGTTTAAAATTTCACGTCAAAAAATTGCTAAAATTCCAGTTGAAATTTTTTCAAAGTCCCTTAAAAATTTTCCAATTTTTGTCCCAATTCTTCCCATTCCCATTGAAACTTTTCAAATCCCTCTCAAAATTGTTGAAATTCTCTTGAAGCTTTTAAAATTCTCTCTAGAATTTTCAAAATCCATGTCCACATGTTTACAATTTCACGTCAAAAAATGGCTAAAATTCCAGTTGAAATTTTTTCAAAGTCCCTTAAAAATTTTCCAATTTTTGTCCCAATTCTTCCCATTCCCATTGAAACTTTTCAAATCCCTCTCAAAATTGTTGAAATTCTCTTGAAGCTTTTAAAATTCTCTCTAGAATTTTCAAAATCCATGTCCACATGTTTACAATTTCACGTCAAAAAATGGCTAAAATTCCAGTTGAAATTTTTTCAAAGTCCCTTAAAAGTTTTCCAATTTTTGTCCCAATTCTTCCCATTCCCATTGAAACTTTTCAAATCCCTCTCAAAATTGTTGAAATTCTCTTGAAGCTTTTAAAATTCTCTCTAGAATTTTCAAAATCCATGGCCACATGTTTACAATTTCACGTCAAAAAATTGCTAAAATTCCAGTTGAAATTTTTTCAAAGTCCCTTAAAAATTTTCCAATTTTTGTCCCAATTCTTCCCATTCCCATTGAAACTTTTCAAATCCCTCTCAGAATTGTTGAAATTCTGTTAAAGCTTTTAAAATTCTCTCTAGAATTTTCAAAATCCATGGCCACATGTTTACAATTTCACATAAAAAAATGGCTAAAATTCCAGTTGAAATTTTTTCAAAGTCCCTTAAAAATTTTCCAATTTTTGTCCCAATTCTTCCCATTCCCATTGAAACTTTTCAAATGCCTCTCAAAATTGTTGAAATTCTGTTGAAGCTTTTAAAATTCTCTCTAGAATTTTCAAAATCCATGGCCACATGTTTACAATTTCACGTCAAAAAATGGCTAAAATTCCAGTTGAAATTTTTTCAAAGTCCCTTAAAAATTTTCCAATTTTTGTCCCAATTCTTCCCATTCCCATTGAAACTTTTCAAATCCCTCTCAAAATTGTTGAAATTCTCTTGAAGCTTTTAAAATTCTCTCTAGAATTTTCAAAATCCATGGCCACATGTTTACAATTTCACGTCAAAAAA
Organism: Streptopelia decaocto; assembly: GCF_964273445.1. Classification (NCBI taxonomy): domain Eukaryota; kingdom Metazoa; phylum Chordata; class Aves; order Columbiformes; family Columbidae; genus Streptopelia; species Streptopelia decaocto. The sequence continues at coordinate 30,106 of NW_028117102.1, forward strand.
TTGCTAATATTCCAGTTGAAATTTTTTCAAAGTCCCTTAAAAATTTTCCAATTTTTGTCCCAATTCTTCCCATTCCCATTGAAACTTTTCAAATCCCTCTCCAAATTGTTGAAATTCTCTTGAAGCTTTTAAAATTCTCTCTAGAATTTTCAAAATCCATGTCCACATGTTTACAATTTCACGTCAAAAAATTGCTAAAATTCCAGTTGAAATTTTTTCAAAGTCCCTTAAAAATTTTCCAATTTTTGTCCCAATTCTTCCCATTCCCATTGAAACTTTTCAAATCCCTCTCAAAATTGTTGAAATTCTGTTGAAGCTTTTAAAATTCTCTCTAGAATTTTCAAAATCCATGGCCACATGTTTACAATTTCACGTCAAAAAATGGCTAAAATTCCAGTTGAAATTTTTTCAAAGTCCCTTCAAAATTTTCCAATTTTTGTCCCAATTCTTCCCATTCCCATTGAAACTTTTCAAATCCCTCTCCAAATTGTTGAAATTCTCTTGAAGCTTTTAAAATTCTCTCTAGAATTTTCAAAATCCATGTCCACATGTTTACAATTTCACGTCAAAAAATGGCTAAAATTCCAGTTGAAATTTTTTCAAAGTCCCTTAAAAATTTTCCAATTTTTGTCCCAATTCTTCCCATTCCCATTGAAACTTTTCAAATCCCTCTCAAAATTGTTGAAATTCTCTTGAAGCTTTTAAAATTCTCTCTAGAATTTTCAAAATCCATGGCCACATGTTTACAATTTCACATAAAAAAATGGCTAAAATTCCAGTTGAAATTTTTTCAAAGTCCCTTAAAAATTTTCCAATTTTTGTCCCAATTCTTCCCATTCCCATTGAAACTTTTCAAATCCCTCTCAGAATTGTTGAAATTCTCTTGAAGCTTTTAAAATTCTCTCTAGAATTTTCAAAATCCATGTCCACATGTTTACAATTTCATATAAAAAAATGGCTAAAATTCCAGTTGAAATTTTTTCAAAGTCCCTTCAAAATTTTCCAATTTTTGTCCCAATTCTTCCCATTCCCATTGAAACTTTTCAAATCCCTCTCAAAATTGTTGAAATTCTCTTGAAGCTTTTAAAATTCTCTCTAGAATTTTCAAAATCCATGGCCACATGTTTACAATTTCATGTCAAAAAATTGCTAAAATTCCAGTTGAAATTTTTTCAAAGTCCCTTAAAAATTTTCCAATTTTTGTCCCAATTCTTCCCATTCCCATTGAAACTTTTCAAATCCCTCTCCAAATTGTTGAAATTCTCTTGAAGCTTTTAAAATTCTCTCTAGAATTTTCAAAATCCATGTCCACATGTTTACAATTTCACATAAAAAAATGGCTAAAATTCCAGTTGAAATTTTTTCAAAGTCCCTTAAAAATTTTCCAATTTTTGTCCCAATTCTTCCCATTCCCATTGAAACTTTTCAAATCCCTCTCAAAATTGTTGAAATTCTCTTGAAGCTTTTAAAATTCTCTCTAGAATTTTCAAAATCCATGTCCACATGTTTACAATTTCACGTCAAAAAATGGCTAAAATTCCAGTTGAAATTTTTTCAAAGTCCCTTAAAAATTTTCCAATTTTTGTCCCAATTCTTCCCATTCCCATTGAAACTTTTCAAATCCCTCTCCAAATTGTTGAAATTCTCTTGAAGCTTTTAAAATTCTCTCTAGAATTTTCAAAATCCATGGCCACATGTTTACAATTTCACGTCAAAAAATGGCTAAAATTCCAGTTGAAATTTTTTCAAAGTCCCTTAAAAATTTCCAATTTTTGTCCCAATTCTTCCCATTCCCATTGAAACTTTTCAAATCCCTCTCAAAATTGTTGAAATTCTGTTGAAGCTTTTAAAATTCTCTCTAGAATTTTCAAAATCCATGGCCACATGTTTACAATTTCACGTCAAAAAATTGCTAATATTCCAGTTGAAATTTTTTCAAAGTCCCTTAAAAATTTTCCAATTTTTGTCCCAATTCTTCCCATTCCCATTGAAACTTTTCAAATTCCTCTCAAAATTGTTGAAATTCTGTTGAAGCTTTTAAAATTCTCTCTAGAATTTTCAAAATCCAAGTCCACATGTTTACAATTTCACGTCAAAAAATGGCTAAAATTCCAGTTGAAATTTTTTCAAAGTCCCTTAAAAATTTTCCAATTTTTGTCCCAATTCTTCCCATTCCCATTGAAACTTTTCAAATCCCTCTCAAAATTGTTGAAATTCTCTTGAAGCTTTTAAAATTCTCTCTAGAATTTTCAAAATCCACTTCAACATGTTTAAAATTTCACGTCAAAAAATTGCTAAAATTCCAGTTGAAATTTTTTCAAAGTCCCTTAAAAATTTTCCAATTTTTGTCCCAATTCTTCCCATTCCCATTGAAACTTTTCAAATCCCTCTCCAAATTGTTGAAATTCTCTTGAAGCTTTTAAAATTCTCTCTAGAATTTTCAAAATCCATGTCCACATGTTTACAATTTCACGTCAAAAAATGGCTAAAATTCCAGTTGAAATTTTTTCAAAGTCCCTTAAAAATTTTCCAATTTTTGTCCCAATTCTTCCCATTCCCATTGAAACTTTTCAAATCCCTCTCAAAATTGTTGAAATTCTCTTGAAGCTTTTAAAATTCTCTCTAGAATTTTCAAAATCCATGTCCACATGTTTACAATTTCACGTCAAAAAATGGCTAAAATTCCAGTTGAAATTTTTTCAAAGTCCCTTAAAAGTTTTCCAATTTTTGTCCCAATTCTTCCCATTCCCATTGAAACTTTTCAAATCCCTCTCAAAATTGTTGAAATTCTCTTGAAGCTTTTAAAATTCTCTCTAGAATTTTCAAAATCCATGGCCACATGTTTACAATTTCACATAAAAAAATGGCTAAAATTCCAGTTGAAATTTTTTCAAAGTCCCTTAAAAATTTTCCAATTTTTGTCCCAATTCTTCCCATTCCCATTGAAACTTTTCAAATCCCTCTCAAAATTGTTGAAATTCTCTTGAAGCTTTTAAAATTCTCTCTAGAATTTTCAAAATCCATGGCCACATGTTTACAATTTCACGTCAAAAAATGGCTAAAATTCCAGTTGAAATTTTTTCAAAGTCCCTTAAAAATTTTCCAATTTTTGTCCCAATTCTTCCCATTCCCATTGAAACTTTTCAAATCCCTCTCAAAATTGTTGAAATTCTCTTGAAGCTTTTAAAATTCTCTCTAGAATTTTCAAAATCCATGTCCACATGTTTACAATTTCACGTCAAAAAATTGCTAATATTCCAGTTGAAATTTTTTCAAAGTCCCTTAAAAATTTTCCAATTTTTGTCCCAATTCTTCCCATTCCCATTGAAACTTTTCAAATCCCTCTCAAAATTGTTGAAATTCTGTTGAAGCTTTTAAAATTCTCTCTAGAATTTTCAAAATCCATGTCCACATGTTTACAATTTCACGTCAAAAAATTGCTAAAATTCCAGTTGAAATTTTTTCAAAGTCCCTTAAAAATTTTCCAATTTTTGTCCCAATTCTTCCCATTCCCATTGAAACTTTTCAAATCCCTCTCAAAACGTTGAAATTCTGTTGAAGCTTTTAAAATTCTCTCTAGAATTTTCAAAATCCATGGCCACATGTTTACAATTTCACGTCAAAAAATGGCTAAAATTCCAGTTGAAATTTTTTCAAAGTCCCTTCAAAATTTTCCAATTTTTGTCCCAATTCTTCCCATTCCCATTGAAACTTTTCAAATCCCTCTCCAAATTGTTGAAATTCTCTTGAAGCTTTTAAAATTCTCTCTAGAATTTTCAAAATCCATGTCCACATGTTTACAATTTCACGTCAAAAAATGGCTAAAATTCCAGTTGAAATTTTTTCAAAGTCCCTTATAAATTTTCCAATTTTTGTCCCAATTCTTCCCATTCCCATTGAAACTTTTCAAATCCCTCTCAAAATTGTTGAAATTCTCTTGAAGCTTTTAAAATTCTCTCTAGAATTTTCAAAATCCATGGCCACATGTTTACAATTTCACGTCAAAAAATTGCTAAAATTCCAGTTGAAATTTTTTCAAAGTCCCTTAAAAATTTTCCAATTTTTGTCCCAATTCTTCCCATTCCCATTGAAACTTTTCAAATCCCTCTCAGAATTGTTGAAATTCTGTTGAAGCTTTTAAAATTCTCTCTAGAATTTTCAAAATCCATGGCCACATGTTTACAATTTCACGTCAAAAAATGGCTAAAATTCCAGTTGAAATTTTTTCAAAGTCCCTGAAAAATTTTCCAATTTTTGTCCCAATTCTTCCCATTCCCATTGAAACTTTTCAAATCCCTCTCCAAATTGTTGAAATTCTCTTGAAGCTTTTAAAATTCTCTCTAGAATTTTCAAAATCCATGTCCACATGTTTACAATTTCACGTCAAAAAATGGCTAAAATTCCAGTTGAAATTTTTTCAAAGTCCCTGAAAAATTTTCCAATTTTTGTCCCAATTCTTCCCATTCCCATTGAAACTTTTCAAATCCCTCTCAAAATTGTTGAAATTCTCTTGAAGCTTTTAAAATTCTCTCTAGAATTTTCAAAATCCATGTCCACATGTTTACAATTTCACGTCAAAAAATGGCTAAAATTCCAGTTGAAATTTTTTCAAAGTCCCTTAAAAGTTTTCCAATTTTTGTCCCAATTCTTCCCATTCCCATTGAAACTTTTCAAATCCCTCTCAAAATTGTTGAAATTCTCTTGAAGCTTTTAAAATTCTCTCTAGAATTTTCAAAATCCATGGCCACATGTTTACAATTTCACGTCAAAAAATTGCTAAAATTCCAGTTGAAATTTTTTCAAAGTCCCTTAAAAATTTTCCAATTTTTGTCCCAATTCTTCCCATTCCCATTGAAACTTTTCAAATCCCTCTCAGAATTGTTGAAATTCTGTTAAAGCTTTTAAAATTCTCTCTAGAATTTTCAAAATCCATGGCCACATGTTTACAATTTCACATAAAAAAATGGCTAAAATTCCAGTTGAAATTTTTTCAAAGTCCCTTAAAAATTTTCCAATTTTTGTCCCAATTCTTCCCATTCCCATTGAAACTTTTCAAATCCCTCTCCAAATTGTTGAAATTCTCTTGAAGCTTTTAAAATTCTCTCTAGAATTTTCAAAATCCATGTCCACATGTCAACAATTTCACGTCAAAAAATGGCTAAAATTCCAGTTGAAATTTTTTCAAAGTCCCTTAAAAATTTTCCAATTTTTGTCCCAATTCTTCCCATTCCCATTGAAACTTTTCAAATCCCTCTCAAAATTGTTGAAATTCTGTTGAAGCTTTTAAAATTCTCTCTAGAATTTTCAAAATCCATGGCCACATGTTTACAATTTCACGTCAAAAAATGGCTAAAATTCCAGTTGAAATTTTTTCAAAGTCCCTTCAAAATTTTCCAATTTTTGTCCCAATTCTTCCCATTCCCATTGAAACTTTTCAAATCCCTCTCAGAATTGTTGAAATTCTCTTGAAGCTTTTAAAATTCTCTCTAGAATTTTCAAAATCCATGGCCACATGTTTACAATTTCACGTCAAAAAATGGCTAAAATTCCAGTTGAAATTTTTTCAAAGTCCCTGAAAAATTTTCCAATTTTTGTCCCAATTCTTCCCATTCCCATTGAAACTTTTCAAATCCCTCTCCAAATTGTTGAAATTCTCTTGAAGCTTTTAAAATTCTCTCTAGAATTTTCAAAATCCATGTCCACATGTTTACAATTTCACGTCAAAAAATGGCTAAAATTCCAGTTGAAATTTTTTCAAAGTCCCTGAAAAATTTTCCAATTTTTGTCCCAATTCTTCCCATTCCCATTGAAACTTTTCAAATCCCTCTCAAAATTGTTGAAATTCTCTTGAAGCTTTTAAAATTCTCTCTAGAATTTTCAAAATCCATGTCCACATGTTTACAATTTCACGTCAAAAAATGGCTAAAATTCCAGTTGAAATTTTTTCAAAGTCCCTTAAAAGTTTTCCAATTTTTGTCCCAATTCTTCCCATTCCCATTGAAACTTTTCAAATCCCTCTCAAAATTGTTGAAATTCTCTTGAAGCTTTTAAAATTCTCTCTAGAATTTTCAAAATCCATGTCCACATGTTTACAATTTCACGTCAAAAAATTGCTAAAATTCCAGTTGAAATTTTTTCAAAGTCCCTTAAAAATTTTCCAATTTTTGTCCCAATTCTTCCCATTCCCATTGAAACTTTTCAAATCCCTCTCAGAATTGTTGAAATTCTGTTAAAGCTTTTAAAATTCTCTCTAGAATTTTCAAAATCCATGGCCACATGTTTACAATTTCACATAAAAAAATGGCTAAAATTCCAGTTGAAATTTTTTCAAAGTCCCTTAAAAATTTTCCAATTTTTGTCCCAATTCTTCCCATTCCCATTGAAACTTTTCAAATCCCTCTCCAAATTGTTGAAATTCTCTTGAAGCTTTTAAAATTCTCTCTAGAATTTTCAAAATCCATGGCCACATGTCAACAATTTCACGTCAAAAAATGGCTAAAATTCCAGTTGAAATTTTTTCAAAGTCCCTTAAAAATTTTCCAATTTTTGTCCCAATTCTTCCCATTCCCATTGAAACTTTTCAAATCCCTCTCAAAATTGTTGAAATTCTCTTGAAGCTTTTAAAATTCTCTCTAGAATTTCAAAATCCATGTCCACATGTTTACAATTTCACGTCAAAAAATGGCTAAAATTCCAGTTGAAATTTTTTCAAAGTCCCTTCAAAATTTTCCAATTTTTGTCCCAATTCTTCCCATTCCCATTGAAACTTTTCAAATCCCTCTCAAAATTGTTGAAATTCTCTTGAAGCTTTTAAAATTCTCTCTAGAATTTTCAAAATCCATGGCCACATGTTTACAATTTCACATAAAAAAATGGCTAAAATTCCAGTTGAAATTTTTTCAAAGTCCCTGAAAAATTTTCCAATTTTTGTCCCAATTCTTCCCATTCCCATTGAAACTTTTCAAATCCCTCTCAGAATTGTAGAAATTCTGTTGAAGCTTTTAAAATTCTCTCTAGAATTTTCAAAATCCATGTCCACATGTTTACAATTTCATATAAAAAAATGGCTAAAATTCCAGTTGAAATTTTTTCAAAGTCCCTTAAAAATTTTCCAATTTTTGTCCCAATTCTTCCCATTCCCATTGAAACTTTTCAAATCCCTCTCAAAATTGTTGAAATTCTCTTGAAGCTTTTAAAATTCTCTCTAGAATTTTCAAAATCCATGGCCACATGTTTACAATTTCATGTCAAAAAATTGCTAAAATTCCAGTTGAAATTTTTTCAAAGTCCCTTAAAAATTTTCCAATTTTTGTCCCAATTCTTCCCATTCCCATTGAAACTTTTCAAATCCCTCTCCAAATTGTTGAAATTCTGTTGAAGCTTTTAAAATTCTCTCTAGAATTTTCAAAATCCATGTCCACATGTTTACAATTTCACGTCAAAAAATGGCTAAAATTCCAGTTGAAATTTTTTCAAAGTCCCTTAAAAATTTCCAATTTTTGTCCCAATTCTTCCCATTCCCATTGAAACTTTTCAAATCCCTCTCAAAATTGTTGAAATTCTGTTGAAGCTTTTAAAATTCTCTCTAGAATTTTCAAAATCCATGGCCACATGTTTACAATTTCACGTCAAAAAATTGCTAAAATTCCAGTTGAAATTTTTTCAAAGTCCCTTAAAAATTTTCCAATTTTTGTCCCAATTCTTCCCATTCCCATTGAAACTTTTCAAATCCCTCTCCAAATTGTTGAAATTCTCTTGAAGCTTTTAAAATTCTCTCTAGAATTTTCAAATTCCATGTCCACATGTTTACAATTTCACGTCAAAAAATGGCTAAAATTCCAGTTGAAATTTTTTCAAAGTCCCTTAAAAATTTCCAATTTTTGTCCCAATTGTTCCCATTCCCATTGAAACTTTTCAAATCCCTCTCAAAATTGTTGAAATTCTGTTGAAGCTTTTAAAATTCTCTCTAGAATTTTCAAAATCCATGGCCACATGTTTACAATTTCACATAAAAAAATTGCTAAAATTCCAGTTGAAATTTTTTCAAAGTCCCTTAAAAATTTTCCAATTTTTGTCCCAATTCTTCCCATTCCATTGAAACTTTTCAAATCCCTCTCCAAATTGTTGAAATTCTCTTGAAGCTTTTAAAATTCTCTCTAGAATTTCAAAATCCATGGCCACATGTTTACAATTTCACGTCAAAAAATGGCTAAAATTCCAGTTGAAATTTTTTCAAAGTCCCTTAAAAATTTTCCAATTTTTGTCCCAATTCTTCCCATTCCCATTGAAACTTTTCAAATCCCTCTCAAAATTGTTGAAATTCTCTTGAAGCTTTTAAAATTCTCTCTAGAATTTTCAAAATCCATGGCCACATGTTTACAATTTCACGTCAAAAAATGGCTAAAATTCCAGTTGAAATTTTTTCAAAGTCCCTTAAAAATTTCCAATTTTTGTCCCAATTCTTCCCATTCCCATTGAAACTTTTCAAATCCCTCTCAAAATTGTTGAAATTCTGTTGAAGCTTTTAAAATTCTCTCTAGAATTTTCAAAATCCATGGCCACATGTTTACAATTTCACGTCAAAAAATTGCTAAAATTCCAGTTGAAATTTTTTCAAAGTCCCTTAAAAGTTTTCCAATTTTTGTCCCAATTCTTCCCATTCCCATTGAAACTTTTCAAATCCCTCTCAAAATTGTTGAAATTCTCTTGAAGCTTTTAAAATTCTCTCTAGAATTTTCAAAATCCATGGCCACATGTTTACAATTTCACGTCAAAAAATTGCTAAAATTCCAGTTGAAATTTTTTCAAAGTCCCTTCAAAATTTTCCAATTTTTGTCCCAATTCTTCCCATTCCCATTGAAACTTTTCAAATCCCTCTCAAAATTGTTGAAATTCTGTTGAAGCTTTTAAAATTCTCTCTAGAATTTTCAAAATCCATGGCCACATGTTTACAATTTCACGTCAAAAAATGGCTAAAATTCCAGTTGAAATTTTTTCAAAGTCCCTTAAAAATTTCCAATTTTTGTCCCAATTCTTCCCATTCCCATTGAAACTTTTCAAATCCCTCTCAAAATTGTTGAAATTCTGTTGAAGCTTTTAAAATTCTCTCTAGAATTTTCAAAATCCATGGCCACATGTTTACAATTTCACGTCAAAAAATTGCTAAAATTCCAGTTGAAATTTTTTCAAAGTCCCTTAAAAGTTTTCCAATTTTTGTCCCAATTCTTCCCATTCCCATTGAAACTTTTCAAATCCCTCTCAAAATTGTTGAAATTCTCTTGAAGCTTTTAAAATTCTCTCTAGAATTTTCAAAATCCATGGCCACATGTTTACAATTTCACGTCAAAAAATTGCTAAAATTCCAGTTGAAATTTTTTCAAAGTCCCTTCAAAATTTTCCAATTTTTGTCCCAATTCTTCCCATTCCCATTGAAACTTTTCAAATCCCTCTCAAAATTGTTGAAATTCTGTTGAAGCTTTTAAAATTCTCTCTAGAATTTTCAAAATCCATGTCCACATGTTTACAATTTCACGTCAAAAAATGGCTAAAATTCCAGTTGAAATTTTTTCAAAGTCCCTTCAAAATTTTCCAATTTTTGTCCCAATTCTTCCCATTCCCATTGAAACCTTTCAAATCCCTCTCAAAATTGTTGAAATTCTCTTGAAGCTTTTAAAATTCTCTCTAGAATTTTCAAAATCCATGTCCACATGTTTACAATTTCACGTCAAAAAATGGCTAAAATTCCAGTTGAAATTTTTTCAAAGTCCCTTAAAAATTTTCCAATTTTTGTCCCAATTCTTCCCATTCCCATTGAAACTTTTCAAATGCCTCTCAAAATTGTTGAAATTCTGTTGAAGCTTTTAAAATTCTCTCTAGAATTTTCAAAATCCATGGCCACATGTTTACAATTTCACGTCAAAAAATGGCTAAAATTCCAGTTGAAATTTTTTCAAAGTCCCTTAAAAATTTTCCAATTTTTGTCCCAATTCTTCCCATTCCCATTGAAACTTTTCAAATCCCTCTCAAAATTGTTGAAATTCTGTTGAAGCTTTTAAAATTCTCTCTAGAATTTTCAAAATCCATGGCCACATGTTTACAATTTCACGTCAAAAAATGGCTAAAATTCCAGTTGAAATTTTTTCAAAGTCCCTTAAAAATTTCCAATTTTTGTCCCAATTCTTCCCATTCCCATTGAAACTTTTCAAATCCCTCTCAAAATTGTTGAAATTCTGTTGAAGCTTTTAAAATTCTCTCTAGAATTTTCAAAATCCATGGCCACATGTTTACAATTTCACGTCAAAAAATTGCTAAAATTCCAGTTGAAATTTTTTCAAAGTCCCTTAAAAATTTTCCAATTTTTGTCCCAATTCTTCCCATTCCCATTGAAACTTTTCAAATCCCTCTCAAAATTGTTGAAATTCTCTTGAAGCTTTTAAAATTCTCTCTAGAATTTTCAAAATCCATGTCCACATGTTTACAATTTCACGTCAAAAAATGGCTAAAATTCCAGTTGAAATTTTTTCAAAGTCCCTTAAAAATTTTCCAATTTTTGTCCCAATTCTTCCCATTCCCATTGAAACTTTTCAAATCCCTCTCCAAATTGTTGAAATTCTCTTGAAGCTTTTAAAATTCTCTCTAGAATTTTCAAAATCCATGTCCACATGTTTACAATTTCACGTCAAAAAATGGCTAAAATTCCAGTTGAAATTTTTTCAAAGTCCCTGAAAAATTTTCCAATTTTTGTCCCAATTCTTCCCATTCCCATTGAAACTTTTCAAATCCCTCTCAAAATTGTTGAAATTCTCTTGAAGCTTTTAAAATTCTCTCTAGAATTTTCAAAATCCATGGCCACATGTTTACAATTTCATGTCAAAAAATTGCTAAAATTCCAGTTGAAATTTTTTCAAAGTCCCTTAAAAATTTTCCAATTTTTGTCCCAATTCTTCCCATTCCCATTGAAACTTTTCAAATCCCTCTCCAAATTGTTGAAATTCTGTTGAAGCTTTTAAAATTCTCTCTAGAATTTTCAAAATCCATGTCCACATGTTTACAATTTCACGTCAAAAAATGGCTAAAATTCCAGTTGAAATTTTTTCGAAGTCCCTTCATAATTTTCCAATTTTTGTCCCAATTCTTCTTATTCCCATTGAAACTTTTCAAATGCCTCTCAAAATTGTTGAAATTCTGTTGAAGCTTTTAAAATTCTCTCTAGAATTTTCAAAATTCATGGCCACATGTTTACAATTTCACGTCAAAAAATGGCTAAAATTCCAGTTGAAATTTTTTCAAAGTCCCTTAAAAATTTTCCAATTTTTGTCCCAATTCTTCCCATTCCCATTGAAACTTTTCAAATCCCTCTCAAAATTGTTGAAATTCTCTTGAAGCTTTTAAAATTCTCTCTAGAATTTTCAAAATCCATGTCCACATGTTTACAATTTCACGTCAAAAAATGGCTAAAATTCCAGTTGAAATTTTTTCAAAGTCCCTTAAAAATTTCCAATTTTTGTCCCAATTCTTCCCATTCCCATTGAAACTTTTCAAATCCCTCTCAAAATTGTTGAAATTCTCTTGAAGCTTTTAAAATTCTCTCTAGAATTTTCAAAATCCATGGCCACATGTTTACAATTTCACGTCAAAAAATGGCTAAAATTCCAGTTGAAATTTTTTCAAAGTCCCTTAAAAATTTTCCAATTTTTGTCCCAATTCTTCCCATTCCCATTGAAACTTTTCAAATCCCTCTCAAAATTGTTGAAATTCTCTTGAAGCTTTTAAAATTCTCTCTAGAATTTTCAAAATCCATGTCCACATGTTTACAATTTCACGTCAAAAAATGGCTAAAATTCCAGTTGAAATTTTTTCAAAGTCCCTTAAAAATTTCCAATTTTTGTCCCAATTCTTCCCATTCCCATTGAAACTTTTCAAATCCCTCTCAAAATTGTTGAAATTCTGTTGAAGCTTTTAAAATTCTCTCTAGAATTTTCAAAATCCATGGCCACATGTTTACAATTTCACGTCAAAAAATTGCTAAAATTCCAGTTGAAATTTTTTCAAAGTCCCTTAAAAGTTTTCCAATTTTTGTCCCAATTCTTCCCATTCCCATTGAAACTTTTCAAATCCCTCTCAAAATTGTTGAAATTCTCTTGAAGCTTTTAAAATTCTCTCTAGAATTTTCAAAATCCATGTCCACATGTTTACAATTTCACGTCAAAAAATGGCTAAAATTCCAGTTGAAATTTTTTCAAAGTCCCTTAAAAATTTTCCAATTTTTGTCCCAATTCTTCCCATTCCCATTGAAACTTTTCAAATCCCTCTCCAAATTGTTGAAATTCTCTTGAAGCTTTTAAAATTCTCTCTAGAATTTTCAAAATCCATGGCCACATGTTTACAATTTCACGTCAAAAAATGGCTAAAATTCCAGTTGAAATTTTTTCAAAGTCCCTTCAAAATTTTCCAATTTTTGTCCCAATTCTTCCCATTCCCATTGAAACTTTTCAAATCCCTCTCCAAATTGTTGAAATTCTGTTGAAGCTTTTAAAATTCTCTCTAGAATTTTCAAAATCCACTTCAACATTTTTAAAATTTCACGTCAAAAAATTGCTAAAATTCCAGTTGAAATTTTTTCAAAGTCCCTTCAAAATTTTCCAATTTTTGTCCCAATTCTTCCCATTCCCATTGAAACTTTTCAAATCCCTCTCAAAATTGTTGAAATTCTCTTGAAGCTTTTAAAATTCTCTCTAGAATTTTCAAAATCCATGGCCACATGTTTACAATTTCACGTCAAAAAATGGCTAAAATTCCAGTTGAAATTTTTTCAAAGTCCCTTAAAAGTTTTCCAATTTTTGTCCCAATTCTTCCCATTCCCATTGAAACTTTTCAAATCCCTCTCCAAATTGTTGAAATTCTCTTGAAGCTTTTAAAATTCTCTCTAGAATTTTCAAAATCCATGGCCACATGTTTACAATTTCACGTCAAAAAATGGCTAAAATTCCAGTTGAAATTTTTTCAAAGTCCCTTAAAAATTTTCCAATTTTTGTCCCAATTCTTCCCATTCCCATTGAAACTTTTCAAATCCCTCTCAAAATTGTTGAAATTCTCTTGAAGCTTTTAAAATTCTCTCTAGAATTTTCAAAATCCATGGCCACATGTTTACAATTTCACGTCAAAAAATGGCTAAAATTCCAGTTGAAATTTTTTCAAAGTCCCTTAAAAATTTTCCAATTTTTGTCCCAATTCTTCCCATTCCCATTGAAACTTTTCAAATCCCTCTCAAAATTGTTGAAATTCTCTTGAAGCTTTTAAAATTCTCTCTAGAATTTTCAAAATCCATGGCCACATGTTTACAATTTCACGTCAAAAAATGGCTAAAATTCCTGTTGAAATTTTTTCAAAGTCCCTTAAAAATTTTCCAATTTTTGTCCCAATTCTTCCCATTCCCATTGAAACTTTTCAAATCCCTCTCAAAATTGTTGAAATTCTCTTGAAGCTTTTAAAATTCTCTCTAGAATTTTCAAAATCCATGGCCACATGTTTACAATTTCACATAAAAAAATTGCTAATATTCCAGTTGAAATTTTTTCAAAGTCCCTTAAAAATTTTCCAATTTTTGTCCCAATTCTTCCCATTCCCATTGAAACTTTTCAAATTCCTCTCAAAATTGTTGAAATTCTCTTGAAGCTTTTAAAATTCTCTCTAGAATTTTCAAAATCCATGTCCACATGTTTACAATTTCACGTCAAAAAATGGCTAAAATTCCAGTTGAAATTTTTTCAAAGTCCCTTAAAAATTTTCCAATTTTTGTCCCAATTCTTCCCATTCCCATTGAAACTTTTCAAATCCCTCTCCAAATTGTTGAAATTCTCTTGAAGCTTTTAAAATTCTCTCTAGAATTTTCAAAATCCATGGCCACATGTTTACAATTTCACGTCAAAAAATGGCTAAAATTCCAGTTGAAATTTTTTCAAAGTCCCTTCAAAATTTTCCAATTTTTGTCCCAATTCTTCCCATTCCCATTGAAACTTTTCAAATCCCTCTCCAAATTGTTGAAATTCTCTTGAAGCTTTTAAAATTCTCTCTAGAATTTTCAAAATCCATGGCCACATGTTTACAATTTCACGTCAAAAAATGGCTAAAATTCCAGTTGAAATTTTTTCAAAGTCCCTTAAAAATTTTCCAATTTTTGTCCCAATTCTTCCCATTCCCATTGAAACTTTTCAAATCCCTCTCCAAATTGTTGAAATTCTCTTGAAGCTTTTAAAATTCTCTCTAGAATTTTCAAAATCCATGGCCACATGTTTACAATTTCATATAAAAAAATGGCTAAAATTCCAGTTGAAATTTTTTCAAAGTCCCTTAAAAATTTTCCAATTTTTGTCCCAATTCTTCCCATTCCCATTGAAACTTTTCAAATCCCTCTCAGAATTGTTGAAATTCTCTTGAAGCTTTTAAAATTCTCTCTAGAATTTTCAAAATCCATGGCCACATGTTTACAATTTCACGTCAAAAAATGGCTAAAATTCCAGTTGAAATTTTTTCAAAGTCCCTGAAAAATTTTCCAATTTTTGTCCCAATTCTTCCCATTCCCATTGAAACTTTTCAAATCCCTCTCAAAATTGTTGAAATTCTCTTGAAGCTTTTAAAATTCTCTCTAGAATTTTCAAAATCCATGGCCACATGTTTACAATTTCACGTCAAAAAATGGCTAAAATTCCAGTTGAAATTTTTTCAAAGTCCCTTAAAAATTTTCCAATTTTTGTCCCAATTCTTCCCATTCCCATTGAAACTTTTCAAATCCCTCTCAAAATTGTTGAAATTCTCTTGAAGCTTTTAAAATTCTCTCTAGAATTTTCAAAATCCATGGCCACATGTTTACAATTTCACGTCAAAAAATGGCTAAAATTCCTGTTGAAATTTTTTCAAAGTCCCTTAAAAATTTTCCAATTTTTGTCCCAATTCTTCCCATTCCCATTGAAACTTTTCAAATCCCTCTCAAAATTGTTGAAATTCTGTTGAAGCTTTTAAAATTCTCTCTAGAATTTTCAAAATCCATGGCCACATGTTTACAATTTCACGTCAAAAAATGGCTAAAATTCCAGTTGAAATTTTTTCAAAGTCCCTTCAAAATTTTCCAATTTTTGTCCCAATTCTTCCCATTCCCATTGAAACTTTTCAAATCCCTCTCAACATTGTTGAAATTCTGTTGAAGCTTTTAAAATTCTCTCTAGAATTTTCAAAATCCACTTCAACATTTTTAAAATTTCACGTCAAAAAATTGCTAAAATTCCAGTTGAAATTTTTTCAAAGTCCCTTCAAAATTTTCCAATTTTTGTCCCAATTCTTCCCATTCCCATTGAAACTTTTCAAATCCCTCTCAAAATTGTTGAAATTCTCTTGAAGCTTTTAAAATTCTCTCTAGAATTTTCAAAATCCATGTCCACATGTTTACAATTTCACGTCAAAAAATGGCTAAAATTCCAGTTGAAATTTTTTCAAAGTCCCTTAAAAGTTTTCCAATTTTTGTCCCAATTCTTCCCATTCCCATTGAAACTTTTCAAATCCCTCTCCAAATTGTTGAAATTCTCTTGAAGCTTTTAAAATTCTCTCTAGAATTTTCAAAATCCATGGCCACATGTTTACAATTTCACATAAAAAAATTGCTAATATTCCAGTTGAAATTTTTTCAAAGTCCCTTCAAAATTTCCAATTTTTGTCCCAATTCTTCCCATTCCCATTGAAACTTTTCAAATTCCTCTCAAAATTGTTGAAATTCTGTTGAAGCTTTTAAAATTCTCTCTAGAATTTTCAAAATCCATGTCCACATGTTTACAATTTCACGTCAAAAAATTGCTAAAATTCCAGTTGAAATTTTTTCAAAGTCCCTTAAAAATTTTCCAATTTTTGTCCCAATTCTTCCCATTCCCATTGAAACTTTTCAAATCCCTCTCAAAATTGTTGAAATTCTGTTGAAGCTTTTAAAATTCTCTCTAGAATTTTCAAAATCCATGGCCACATGTTTACAATTTCACGTAAAAAATGGCTAAAATTCCAGTTGAAATTTTTTCAAAGTCCCTTCAAAATTTTCCAATTTTTGTCCCAATTCTTCCCATTCCCATTGAAACTTTTCAAATCCCTCTCCAAATTGTTGAAATTCTCTTGAAGCTTTTAAAATTCTCTCTAGAATTTTCAAAATCCATGGCCACATGTTTACAATTTCACGTCAAAAAATGGCTAAAATTCCAGTTGAAATTTTTTCAAAGTCCCTTAAAAATTTTCCAATTTTTGTCCCAATTCTTCCCATTCCCATTGAAACTTTTCAAATCCCTCTCAAAATTGTTGAAATTCTGTTGAAGCTTTTAAAATTCTCTCTAGAATTTTCAAAATCCATGTCCACATGTTTACAATTTCACGTCAAAAAATGGCTAAAATTCCAGTTGAAATTTTTTCAAAGTCCCTTCAAAATTTTCCAATTTTTGTCCCAATTCTTCCCATTCCCATTGAAACTTTTCAAATCCCTCTCAAAATTGTTGAAATTCTCTTGAAGCTTTTAAAATTCTCTCTAGAATTTTCAAAATCCATGGCCACATGTTTACAATTTCACGTCAAAAAATGGCTAAAATTCCAGTTGAAATTTTTTCAAAGTCCCTTAAAAATTTTCCAATTTTTGTCCCAATTCTTCCCATTCCCATTGAAACTTTTCAAATCCCTCTCCAAATTGTTGAAATTCTCTTGAAGCTTTTAAAATTCTCTCTAGAATTTTCAAAATCCATGGCCACATGTTTACAATTTCATGTCAAAAAATTGCTAAAATTCCAGTTGAAATTTTTTCAAAGTCCCTTAAAAATTTTCCAATTTTTGTCCCAATTCTTCCCATTCCCATTGAAACTTTTCAAATCCCTCTCAAAATTGTTGAAATTCTCTTGAAGCTTTTAAAATTCTCTCTAGAATTTTCAAAATCCATGTCCACATGTTTACAATTTCACGTCAAAAAATGGCTAAAATTCCAGTTGAAATTTTTTCAAAGTCCCTTAAAAATTTTCCAATTTTTGTCCCAATTCTTCCCATTCCATTGAAACTTTTCAAATCCCTCTCCAAATTGTTGAAATTCTCTTGAAGCTTTTAAAATTCTCTCTAGAATTTTCAAAATCCATGGCCACATGTTTACAATTTCACGTCAAAAAATGGCTAAAATTCCAGTTGAAATTTTTTCAAAGTCCCTTAAAAATTTTCCAATTTTTGTCCCAATTCTTCCCATTCCCATTGAAACTTTTCAAATCCCTCTCCAAATTGTTGAAATTCTCTTGAAGCTTTTAAAATTCTCTTTAGAATTTTCAAAATCCATGTCCACATGTTTACAATTTCACGTCAAAAAATGGCTAAAATTCCAGTTGAAATTTTTTCAAAGTCCCTTAAAAATTTTCCAATTTTTGTCCCAATTCTTCCCATTCCCATTGAAACTTTTCAAATCCCTCTCAAAATTGTTGAAATTCTCTTGAAGCTTTTAAAATTCTCTCTAGAATTTTCAAAATCCATGTCCACATGTTTACAATTTCACGTCAAAAATGGCTAAAATTCCAGTTGAAATTTTTTCAAAGTCCCTTAAAAATTTTCCAATTTTTGTCCCAATTCTTCCCATTCCCATTGAAACTTTTCAAATCCCTCTCAAAATTGTTGAAATTCTCTTGAAGCTTTTAAAATTCTCTCTAGAATTTTCAAAATCCATGGCCACATGTTTACAATTTCACGTCAAAAAATGGCTAAAATTCCAGTTGAAATTTTTTCAAAGTCCCTTAAAAATTTCCAATTTTTGTCCCAATTCTTCCCATTCCCATTGAAACTTTTCAAATCCCTCTCAAAATTGTTGAAATTCTGTTGAAGCTTTTAAAATTCTCTCTAGAATTTTCAAAATCCATGTCCACATGTTTACAATTTCACGTCAAAAAATGGCTAAAATTCCAGTTGAAATTTTTTCAAAGTCCCTTCAAAATTTTCCAATTTTTGTCCCAATTCTTCCCATTCCCATTGAAACTTTTCAAATCCCTCTCAGAATTGTAGAAATTCTGTTAAAGCTTTTAAAATTCTCTCTAGAATTTTCAAAATCCATGTCCACATGTTTACAATTTCACGTCAAAAAATTGCTAAAATTCCAGTTGAAATTTTTTCAAAGTCCCTTAAAAATTTTCCAATTTTTGTCCCAATTCTTCCCATTCCCATTGAAACTTTTCAAATCCCTCTCAAAATTGTTGAAATTCTCTTGAAGCTTTTAAAATTCTCTCTAGAAATTTCAAAATCCATGGCCACATGTTTACAATTTCACATAAAAAAATGGCTAAAATTCCAGTTGAAATTTTTTCAAAGTCCCTTAAAAATTTTCCAATTTTTGTCCCAATTCTTCCCATTCCCATTGAAACTTTTCAAATCCCTCTCAGAATTGTAGAAATTCTGTTAAAGCTTTTAAAATTCTCTCTAGAATTTTCAAAATCCATGTCCACATGTTTACAATTTCATATAAAAAAATGGCTAAAATTCCAGTTGAAATTTTTTCAAAGTCCCTTAAAAATTTTCCAATTTTTGTCCCAATTCTTCCCATTCCCATTGAAACTTTTCAAATCCCTCTCCAAATTGTTGAAATTCTCTTGAAGCTTTTAAAATTCTCTCTAGAATTTTCAAAATCCATGGCCACATGTTTACAATTTCATGTCAAAAAATTGCTAAAATTCCAGTTGAAATTTTTTCAAAGTCCCTTAAAAATTTTCCAATTTTTGTCCCAATTCTTCCCATTCCCATTGAAACTTTTCAAATCCCTCTCAAAATTGTTGAAATTCTGTTGAAGCTTTTAAAATTCTCTCTAGAATTTTCAAAATCCATGGCCACATGTTTACAATTTCACGTCAAAAAATGGCTAAAATTCCAGTTGAAATTTTTTCAAAGTCCCTTCAAAATTTTCCAATTTTTGTCCCAATTCTTCCCATTCCCATTGAAACTTTTCAAATCCCTCTCAAAATTGTTGAAATTCTCTTGAAGCTTTTAAAATTCTCTCTAGAATTTTCAAAATCCACTTCAACATGTTTAAAATTTCACGTCAAAAAATTGCTAAAATTCCAGTTGAAATTTTTTCAAAGTCCCTTAAAAATTTTCCAATTTTTGTCCCAATTCTTCCCATTCCCATTGAAACTTTTCAAATCCCTCTCAAAATTGTTGAAATTCTCTTGAAGCTTTTAAAATTCTCTCTAGAATTTTCAAAATCCATGTCCACATGTTTACAATTTCACGTCAAAAAATGGCTAAAATTCCAGTTGAAATTTTTTCAAAGTCCCTTAAAAATTTTCCAATTTTTGTCCCAATTCTTCCCATTCCCATTGAAACTTTTCAAATCCCTCTCAAAATTGTTGAAATTCTCTTGAAGCTTTTAAAATTCTCTCTAGAATTTTCAAAATCCATGTCCACATGTTTACAATTTCACGTCAAAAAATGGCTAAAATTCCAGTTGAAATTTTTTCAAAGTCCCTTAAAAGTTTTCCAATTTTTGTCCCAATTCTTCCCATTCCCATTGAAACTTTTCAAATCCCTCTCAAAATTGTTGAAATTCTCTTGAAGCTTTTAAAATTCTCTCTAGAATTTTCAAAATCCATGGCCACATGTTTACAATTTCACGTCAAAAAATTGATAAAATTCCAGTTGAAATTTTTTCAAAGTCCCTTAAAAATTTTCCAATTTTTGTCCCAATTCTTCCCATTCCCATTGAAACTTTTCAAATCCCTCTCAGAATTGTTGAAATTCTGTTAAAGCTTTTAAAATTCTCTCTAGAATTTTCAAAATCCATGGCCACATGTTTACAATTTCACATAAAAAAATGGCTAAAATTCCAGTTGAAATTTTTTCAAAGTCCCTTAAAAATTTTCCAATTTTTGTCCCAATTCTTCCCATTCCCATTGAAACTTTTCAAATCCCTCTCAAAATTGTTGAAATTCTCTTGAAGCTTTTAAAATTCTCTCTAGAATTTTCAAAATCCATGTCCACATGTTTACAATTTCACGTCAAAAAATTGCTAATATTCCAGTTGAAATTTTTTCAAAGTCCCTTAAAAATTTTCCAATTTTTGTCCCAATTCTTCCCATTCCCATTGAAACTTTTCAAATCCCTCTCAAAATTGTTGAAATTCTGTTGAAGCTTTTAAAATTCTCTCTAGAATTTTCAAAATCCATGTCCACATGTTTACAATTTCACGTCAAAAAATTGCTAAAATTCCAGTTGAAATTTTTTCAAAGTCCCTTAAAAATTTTCCAATTTTTGTCCCAATTCTTCCCATTCCCATTGAAACTTTTCAAATCCCTCTCAAAATTGTTGAAATTCTGTTGAAGCTTTTAAAATTCTCTCTAGAATTTTCAAAATCCATGGCCACATGTTTACAATTTCACGTCAAAAAATGGCTAAAATTCCAGTTGAAATTTTTTCAAAGTCCCTTCAAAATTTTCCAATTTTTGTCCCAATTCTTCCCATTCCCATTGAAACTTTTCAAATCCCTCTCCAAATTGTTGAAATTCTCTTGAAGCTTTTAAAATTCTCTCTAGAATTTTCAAAATCCATGGCCACATGTTTACAATTTCACGTCAAAAAATGGCTAAAATTCCAGTTGAAATTTTTTCAAAGTCCTTAAAAATTTTCCAATTTTTGTCCCAATTCTTCCCATTCCCATTGAAACTTTTCAAATCCCTCTCCAAATTGTTGAAATTCTCTTGAAGCTTTTAAAATTCTCTCTAGAATTTTCAAAATCCATGGCCACATGTTTACAATTTCACATAAAAAAATGGCTAAAATTCCAGTTGAAATTTTTTCAAAGTCCCTTAAAAATTTTCCAATTTTTGTCCCAATTCTTCCCATTCCCATTGAAACTTTTCAAATCCTCTCAGAATTGTTGAAATTCTCTTGAAGCTTTTAAAATTCTCTCTAGAATTTTCAAAATCCATGTCCACATGTTTACAATTTCATATAAAAAAATGGCTAAAATTCCAGTTGAAATTTTTTCAAAGTCCCTTCAAAATTTTCCAATTTTTGTCCCAATTCTTCCCATTCCCATTGAAACTTTTCAAATCCCTCTCAAAATTGTTGAAATTCTCTTGAAGCTTTTAAAATTCTCTCTAGAATTTTCAAAATCCATGGCCACATGTTTACAATTTCATGTCAAAAAATTGCTAAAATTCCAGTTGAAATTTTTTCAAAGTCCCTTAAAAATTTTCCAATTTTTGTCCCAATTCTTCCATTCCCATTGAAACTTTTCAAATCCCTCTCCAAATTGTTGAAATTCTCTTGAAGCTTTTAAAATTCTCTCTAGAATTTTCAAAATCCATGTCCACATGTTTACAATTTCACATAAAAAAATGGCTAAAATTCCAGTTGAAATTTTTTCAAAGTCCCTTAAAAATTTTCCAATTTTTGTCCCAATTCTTCCCATTCCCATTGAAACTTTTCAAATGCCTCTCAAAATTGTTGAAATTCTGTTGAAGCTTTTAAAATTCTCTCTAGAATTTTCAAAATCCATGGCCACATGTTTACAATTTCACGTCAAAAAATGGCTAAAATTCCAGTTGAAATTTTTTCAAAGTCCCTTAAAAATTTTCCAATTTTTGTCCCAATTCTTCCCATTCCCATTGAAACTTTTCAAATCCCTCTCCAAATTGTTGAAATTCTCTTGAAGCTTTTAAAATTCTCTCTAGAATTTTCAAAATCCATGTCCACATGTTTACAATTTCACGTCAAAAAATGGCTAAAATTCCAGTTGAAATTTTTTCAAAGTCCCTTAAAAATTTTCCAATTTTTGTCCCAATTCTTCCCATTCCCATTGAAACTTTTCAAATCCCTCTCCAAATTGTTGAAATTCTCTTGAAGCTTTTAAAATTCTCTCTAGAATTTTCAAAATCCATGGCCACATGTTTACAATTTCACGTCAAAAAATGGCTAAAATTCCAGTTGAAATTTTTTCAAAGTCCCTTAAAAATTTCCAATTTTTGTCCCAATTCTTCCCATTCCCATTGAAACTTTTCAAATCCCTCTCAAAATTGTTGAAATTCTGTTGAAGCTTTTAAAATTCTCTCTAGAATTTTCAAAATCCATGGCCACATGTTTACAATTTCACGTCAAAAAATTGCTAATATTCCAGTTGAAATTTTTTCAAAGTCCCTTAAAAATTTTCCAATTTTTGTCCCAATTCTTCCCATTCCCATTGAAACTTTTCAAATTCCTCTCAAAATTGTTGAAATTCTGTTGAAGCTTTTAAAATTCTCTCTAGAATTTTCAAAATCCAAGTCCACATGTTTACAATTTCACGTCAAAAAATGGCTAAAATTCCAGTTGAAATTTTTTCAAAGTCCCTTAAAAATTTTCCAATTTTTGTCCCAATTCTTCCCATTCCCATTGAAACTTTTCAAATCCCTCTCAAAATTGTTGAAATTCTCTTGAAGCTTTTAAAATTCTCTCTAGAATTTTCAAAATCCACTTCAACATGTTTAAAATTTCACGTCAAAAATTGCTAAAATTCCAGTTGAAATTTTTTCAAAGTCCCTTAAAAATTTTCCAATTTTTGTCCCAATTCTTCCCATTCCCATTGAAACTTTTCAAATCCCTCTCCAAATTGTTGAAATTCTCTTGAAGCTTTTAAAATTCTCTCTAGAATTTTCAAAATCCATGTCCACATGTTTACAATTTCACGTCAAAAAATGGCTAAAATTCCAGTTGAAATTTTTTCAAAGTCCCTTAAAAATTTTCCAATTTTTGTCCCAATTCTTCCCATTCCCATTG
The DNA here is from genome assembly GCF_964273445.1 of Streptopelia decaocto. NCBI lineage: Eukaryota > Metazoa > Chordata > Aves > Columbiformes > Columbidae > Streptopelia > Streptopelia decaocto. Next base: position 52,894 of record NW_028117102.1, read on the forward strand.
AAACTTTTCAAATCCCTCTCAAAATTGTTGAAATTCTCTTGAAGCTTTTAAAATTCTCTCTAGAATTTTCAAAATCCATGTCCACATGTTTACAATTTCACGTCAAAAAATGGCTAAAATTCCAGTTGAAATTTTTTCAAAGTCCCTTAAAAGTTTTCCAATTTTTGTCCCAATTCTTCCCATTCCCATTGAAACTTTTCAAATCCCTCTCAAAATTGTTGAAATTCTCTTGAAGCTTTTAAAATTCTCTCTAGAATTTTCAAAATCCATGGCCACATGTTTACAATTTCACATAAAAAAATGGCTAAAATTCCAGTTGAAATTTTTTCAAAGTCCCTTAAAAATTTTCCAATTTTTGTCCCAATTCTTCCCATTCCCATTGAAACTTTTCAAATCCCTCTCAAAATTGTTGAAATTCTCTTGAAGCTTTTAAAATTCTCTCTAGAATTTTCAAAATCCATGGCCACATGTTTACAATTTCACGTCAAAAAATGGCTAAAATTCCAGTTGAAATTTTTTCAAAGTCCCTTAAAAATTTTCCAATTTTTGTCCCAATTCTTCCCATTCCCATTGAAACTTTTCAAATCCCTCTCAAAATTGTTGAAATTCTCTTGAAGCTTTTAAAATTCTCTCTAGAATTTTCAAAATCCATGTCCACATGTTTACAATTTCACGTCAAAAAATTGCTAATATTCCAGTTGAAATTTTTTCAAAGTCCCTTAAAAATTTTCCAATTTTTGTCCCAATTCTTCCCATTCCCATTGAAACTTTTCAAATCCCTCTCAAAATTGTTGAAATTCTGTTGAAGCTTTTAAAATTCTCTCTAGAATTTTCAAAATCCATGTCCACATGTTTACAATTTCACGTCAAAAAATTGCTAAAATTCCAGTTGAAATTTTTTCAAAGTCCCTTAAAAATTTTCCAATTTTTGTCCCAATTCTTCCCATTCCCATTGAAACTTTTCAAATCCCTCTCAAAACGTTGAAATTCTGTTGAAGCTTTTAAAATTCTCTCTAGAATTTTCAAAATCCATGGCCACATGTTTACAATTTCACGTCAAAAAATGGCTAAAATTCCAGTTGAAATTTTTTCAAAGTCCCTTCAAAATTTTCCAATTTTTGTCCCAATTCTTCCCATTCCCATTGAAACTTTTCAAATCCCTCTCCAAATTGTTGAAATTCTCTTGAAGCTTTTAAAATTCTCTCTAGAATTTTCAAAATCCATGTCCACATGTTTACAATTTCACGTCAAAAAATGGCTAAAATTCCAGTTGAAATTTTTTCAAAGTCCCTTATAAATTTTCCAATTTTTGTCCCAATTCTTCCCATTCCCATTGAAACTTTTCAAATCCCTCTCAAAATTGTTGAAATTCTCTTGAAGCTTTTAAAATTCTCTCTAGAATTTTCAAAATCCATGGCCACATGTTTACAATTTCACGTCAAAAAATTGCTAAAATTCCAGTTGAAATTTTTTCAAAGTCCCTTAAAAATTTTCCAATTTTTGTCCCAATTCTTCCCATTCCCATTGAAACTTTTCAAATCCCTCTCAGAATTGTTGAAATTCTGTTGAAGCTTTTAAAATTCTCTCTAGAATTTTCAAAATCCATGGCCACATGTTTACAATTTCACGTCAAAAAATGGCTAAAATTCCAGTTGAAATTTTTTCAAAGTCCCTGAAAAATTTTCCAATTTTTGTCCCAATTCTTCCCATTCCCATTGAAACTTTTCAAATCCCTCTCCAAATTGTTGAAATTCTCTTGAAGCTTTTAAAATTCTCTCTAGAATTTTCAAAATCCATGTCCACATGTTTACAATTTCACGTCAAAAAATGGCTAAAATTCCAGTTGAAATTTTTTCAAAGTCCCTGAAAAATTTTCCAATTTTTGTCCCAATTCTTCCCATTCCCATTGAAACTTTTCAAATCCCTCTCAAAATTGTTGAAATTCTCTTGAAGCTTTTAAAATTCTCTCTAGAATTTTCAAAATCCATGTCCACATGTTTACAATTTCACGTCAAAAATGGCTAAAATTCCAGTTGAAATTTTTTCAAAGTCCCTTAAAAGTTTTCCAATTTTTGTCCCAATTCTTCCCATTCCCATTGAAACTTTTCAAATCCCTCTCAAAATTGTTGAAATTCTCTTGAAGCTTTTAAAATTCTCTCTAGAATTTTCAAAATCCATGGCCACATGTTTACAATTTCACGTCAAAAAATTGCTAAAATTCCAGTTGAAATTTTTTCAAAGTCCCTTAAAAATTTTCCAATTTTTGTCCCAATTCTTCCCATTCCCATTGAAACTTTTCAAATCCCTCTCAGAATTGTTGAAATTCTGTTAAAGCTTTTAAAATTCTCTCTAGAATTTTCAAAATCCATGGCCACATGTTTACAATTTCACATAAAAAAATGGCTAAAATTCCAGTTGAAATTTTTTCAAAGTCCCTTAAAAATTTTCCAATTTTTGTCCCAATTCTTCCCATTCCCATTGAAACTTTTCAAATCCCTCTCCAAATTGTTGAAATTCTCTTGAAGCTTTTAAAATTCTCTCTAGAATTTTCAAAATCCATGTCCACATGTCAACAATTTCACGTCAAAAAATGGCTAAAATTCCAGTTGAAATTTTTCAAAGTCCCTTAAAAATTTTCCAATTTTTGTCCCAATTCTTCCCATTCCCATTGAAACTTTTCAAATCCCTCTCAAAATTGTTGAAATTCTGTTGAAGCTTTTAAAATTCTCTCTAGAATTTTCAAAATCCATGGCCACATGTTTACAATTTCACGTCAAAAAATGGCTAAAATTCCAGTTGAAATTTTTTCAAAGTCCCTTCAAAATTTTCCAATTTTTGTCCCAATTCTTCCCATTCCCATTGAAACTTTTCAAATCCCTCTCAGAATTGTTGAAATTCTCTTGAAGCTTTTAAAATTCTCTCTAGAATTTTCAAAATCCATGGCCACATGTTTACAATTTCACGTCAAAAAATGGCTAAAATTCCAGTTGAAATTTTTTCAAAGTCCCTGAAAAATTTTCCAATTTTTGTCCCAATTCTTCCCATTCCCATTGAAACTTTTCAAATCCCTCTCCAAATTGTTGAAATTCTCTTGAAGCTTTTAAAATTCTCTCTAGAATTTTCAAAATCCATGTCCACATGTTTACAATTTCACGTCAAAAAATGGCTAAAATTCCAGTTGAAATTTTTTCAAAGTCCCTGAAAAATTTTCCAATTTTTGTCCCAATTCTTCCCATTCCCATTGAAACTTTTCAAATCCCTCTCAAAATTGTTGAAATTCTCTTGAAGCTTTTAAAATTCTCTCTAGAATTTTCAAAATCCATGTCCACATGTTTACAATTTCACGTCAAAAAATGGCTAAAATTCCAGTTGAAATTTTTTCAAAGTCCCTTAAAAGTTTTCCAATTTTTGTCCCAATTCTTCCCATTCCCATTGAAACTTTTCAAATCCCTCTCAAAATTGTTGAAATTCTCTTGAAGCTTTTAAAATTCTCTCTAGAATTTTCAAAATCCATGTCCACATGTTTACAATTTCACGTCAAAAAATTGCTAAAATTCCAGTTGAAATTTTTTCAAAGTCCCTTAAAAATTTTCCAATTTTTGTCCCAATTCTTCCCATTCCCATTGAAACTTTTCAAATCCCTCTCAGAATTGTTGAAATTCTGTTAAAGCTTTTAAAATTCTCTCTAGAATTTTCAAAATCCATGGCCACATGTTTACAATTTCACATAAAAAAATGGCTAAAATTCCAGTTGAAATTTTTTCAAAGTCCCTTAAAAATTTTCCAATTTTTGTCCCAATTCTTCCCATTCCCATTGAAACTTTTCAAATCCCTCTCCAAATTGTTGAAATTCTCTTGAAGCTTTTAAAATTCTCTCTAGAATTTTCAAAATCCATGGCCACATGTCAACAATTTCACGTCAAAAAATGGCTAAAATTCCAGTTGAAATTTTTTCAAAGTCCCTTAAAAATTTTCCAATTTTTGTCCCAATTCTTCCCATTCCCATTGAAACTTTTCAAATCCCTCTCAAAATTGTTGAAATTCTCTTGAAGCTTTTAAAATTCTCTCTAGAATTTTCAAAATCCATGTCCACATGTTTACAATTTCACGTCAAAAAATGGCTAAAATTCCAGTTGAAATTTTTTCAAAGTCCCTTAAAAATTTTCCAATTTTTGTCCCAATTCTTCCCATTCCCATTGAAACTTTTCAAATCCCTCTCAAAATTGTTGAAATTCTCTTGAAGCTTTTAAAATTCTCTCTAGAATTTTCAAAATCCATGGCCACATGTTTACAATTTCACATAAAAAAATGGCTAAAATTCCAGTTGAAATTTTTTCAAAGTCCCTGAAAAATTTTCCAATTTTTGTCCCAATTCTTCCCATTCCCATTGAAACTTTTCAAATCCCTCTCAGAATTGTAGAAATTCTGTTGAAGCTTTTAAAATTCTCTCTAGAATTTTCAAAATCCATGTCCACATGTTTACAATTTCATATAAAAAAATGGCTAAAATTCCAGTTGAAATTTTTTCAAAGTCCCTTAAAAATTTTCCAATTTTTGTCCCAATTCTTCCCATTCCCATTGAAACTTTTCAAATCCCTCTCAAAATTGTTGAAATTCTCTTGAAGCTTTTAAAATTCTCTCTAGAATTTTAAAATCCATGGCCACATGTTTACAATTTCATGTCAAAAAATTGCTAAAATTCCAGTTGAAATTTTTTCAAAGTCCCTTAAAAATTTTCCAATTTTTGTCCCAATTCTTCCCATTCCCATTGAAACTTTTCAAATCCCTCTCCAAATTGTTGAAATTCTGTTGAAGCTTTTAAAATTCTCTCTAGAATTTTCAAAATCCATGTCCACATGTTTACAATTTCACGTCAAAAAATGGCTAAAATTCCAGTTGAAATTTTTTCAAAGTCCCTTAAAAATTTCCAATTTTTGTCCCAATTCTTCCCATTCCCATTGAAACTTTTCAAATCCCTCTCAAAATTGTTGAAATTCTGTTGAAGCTTTTAAAATTCTCTCTAGAATTTTCAAAATCCATGGCCACATGTTTACAATTTCACGTCAAAAAATTGCTAAAATTCCAGTTGAAATTTTTTCAAAGTCCCTTAAAAATTTTCCAATTTTTGTCCCAATTCTTCCCATTCCCATTGAAACTTTTCAAATCCCTCTCCAAATTGTTGAAATTCTCTTGAAGCTTTTAAAATTCTCTCTAGAATTTTCAAATTCCATGTCCACATGTTTACAATTTCACGTCAAAAAATGGCTAAAATTCCAGTTGAAATTTTTTCAAAGTCCCTTAAAAATTTCCAATTTTTGTCCCAATTGTTCCCATTCCCATTGAAACTTTTCAAATCCCTCTCAAAATTGTTGAAATTCTGTTGAAGCTTTTAAAATTCTCTCTAGAATTTTCAAAATCCATGGCCACATGTTTACAATTTCACATAAAAAAATTGCTAAAATTCCAGTTGAAATTTTTTCAAAGTCCCTTAAAAATTTTCCAATTTTTGTCCCAATTCTTCCCATTCCCATTGAAACTTTTCAAATCCCTCTCCAAATTGTTGAAATTCTCTTGAAGCTTTTAAAATTCTCTCTAGAATTTTCAAAATCCATGGCCACATGTTTACAATTTCACGTCAAAAAATGGCTAAAATTCCAGTTGAAATTTTTTCAAAGTCCCTTAAAAATTTTCCAATTTTTGTCCCAATTCTTCCCATTCCCATTGAAACTTTTCAAATCCCTCTCAAAATTGTTGAAATTCTCTTGAAGCTTTTAAAATTCTCTCTAGAATTTTCAAAATCCATGGCCACATGTTTACAATTTCACGTCAAAAAATGGCTAAAATTCCAGTTGAAATTTTTTCAAAGTCCCTTAAAAATTTCCAATTTTTGTCCCAATTCTTCCCATTCCCATTGAAACTTTTCAAATCCCTCTCAAAATTGTTGAAATTCTGTTGAAGCTTTTAAAATTCTCTCTAGAATTTTCAAAATCCATGGCCACATGTTTACAATTTCACGTCAAAAAATTGCTAAAATTCCAGTTGAAATTTTTTCAAAGTCCCTTAAAAGTTTTCCAATTTTTGTCCCAATTCTTCCCATTCCCATTGAAACTTTTCAAATCCCTCTCAAAATTGTTGAAATTCTCTTGAAGCTTTTAAAATTCTCTCTAGAATTTTCAAAATCCATGGCCACATGTTTACAATTTCACGTCAAAAAATTGCTAAAATTCCAGTTGAAATTTTTTCAAAGTCCCTTCAAAATTTTCCAATTTTTGTCCCAATTCTTCCCATTCCCATTGAAACTTTTCAAATCCCTCTCAAAATTGTTGAAATTCTGTTGAAGCTTTTAAAATTCTCTCTAGAATTTTCAAAATCCATGGCCACATGTTTACAATTTCACGTCAAAAAATGGCTAAAATTCCAGTTGAAATTTTTTCAAAGTCCCTTAAAAATTTCCAATTTTTGTCCCAATTCTTCCCATTCCCATTGAAACTTTTCAAATCCCTCTCAAAATTGTTGAAATTCTGTTGAAGCTTTTAAAATTCTCTCTAGAATTTTCAAAATCCATGGCCACATGTTTACAATTTCACGTCAAAAAATTGCTAAAATTCCAGTTGAAATTTTTTCAAAGTCCCTTAAAAGTTTTCCAATTTTTGTCCCAATTCTTCCCATTCCCATTGAAACTTTTCAAATCCCTCTCAAAATTGTTGAAATTCTCTTGAAGCTTTTAAAATTCTCTCTAGAATTTTCAAAATCCATGGCCACATGTTTACAATTTCACGTCAAAAAATTGCTAAAATTCCAGTTGAAATTTTTTCAAAGTCCCTTCAAAATTTTCCAATTTTTGTCCCAATTCTTCCCATTCCCATTGAAACTTTTCAAATCCCTCTCAAAATTGTTGAAATTCTGTTGAAGCTTTTAAAATTCTCTCTAGAATTTTCAAAATCCATGTCCACATGTTTACAATTTCACGTCAAAAAATGGCTAAAATTCCAGTTGAAATTTTTTCAAAGTCCCTTCAAAATTTCCAATTTTTGTCCCAATTCTTCCCATTCCCATTGAAACCTTTCAAATCCCTCTCAAAATTGTTGAAATTCTCTTGAAGCTTTTAAAATTCTCTCTAGAATTTTCAAAATCCATGTCCACATGTTTACAATTTCACGTCAAAAAATGGCTAAAATTCCAGTTGAAATTTTTTCAAAGTCCCTTAAAAATTTTCCAATTTTTGTCCCAATTCTTCCCATTCCCATTGAAACTTTTCAAATGCCTCTCAAAATTGTTGAAATTCTGTTGAAGCTTTTAAAATTCTCTCTAGAATTTTCAAAATCCATGGCCACATGTTTACAATTTCACGTCAAAAAATGGCTAAAATTCCAGTTGAAATTTTTTCAAAGTCCCTTAAAAATTTTCCAATTTTTGTCCCAATTCTTCCCATTCCCATTGAAACTTTTCAAATCCCTCTCAAAATTGTTGAAATTCTGTTGAAGCTTTTAAAATTCTCTCTAGAATTTTCAAAATCCATGGCCACATGTTTACAATTTCACGTCAAAAAATGGCTAAAATTCCAGTTGAAATTTTTTCAAAGTCCCTTAAAAATTTCCAATTTTTGTCCCAATTCTTCCCATTCCCATTGAAACTTTTCAAATCCCTCTCAAAATTGTTGAAATTCTGTTGAAGCTTTTAAAATTCTCTCTAGAATTTTCAAAATCCATGGCCACATGTTTACAATTTCACGTCAAAAAATTGCTAAAATTCCAGTTGAAATTTTTTCAAAGTCCCTTAAAAATTTTCCAATTTTTGTCCCAATTCTTCCCATTCCCATTGAAACTTTTCAAATCCCTCTCAAAATTGTTGAAATTCTCTTGAAGCTTTTAAAATTCTCTCTAGAATTTTCAAAATCCATGTCCACATGTTTACAATTTCACGTCAAAAAATGGCTAAAATTCCAGTTGAAATTTTTTCAAAGTCCCTTAAAAATTTTCCAATTTTTGTCCCAATTCTTCCCATTCCCATTGAAACTTTTCAAATCCCTCTCCAAATTGTTGAAATTCTCTTGAAGCTTTTAAAATTCTCTCTAGAATTTTCAAAATCCATGTCCACATGTTTACAATTTCACGTCAAAAAATGGCTAAAATTCCAGTTGAAATTTTTTCAAAGTCCCTGAAAAATTTTCCAATTTTTGTCCCAATTCTTCCCATTCCCATTGAAACTTTTCAAATCCCTCTCAAAATTGTTGAAATTCTCTTGAAGCTTTTAAAATTCTCTCTAGAATTTTCAAAATCCATGGCCACATGTTTACAATTTCATGTCAAAAAATTGCTAAAATTCCAGTTGAAATTTTTTCAAAGTCCCTTAAAAATTTTCCAATTTTTGTCCCAATTCTTCCCATTCCCATTGAAACTTTTCAAATCCCTCTCCAAATTGTTGAAATTCTGTTGAAGCTTTTAAAATTCTCTCTAGAATTTTCAAAATCCATGTCCACATGTTTACAATTTCACGTCAAAAAATGGCTAAAATTCCAGTTGAAATTTTTTCGAAGTCCCTTCATAATTTTCCAATTTTTGTCCCAATTCTTCTTATTCCCATTGAAACTTTTCAAATGCCTCTCAAAATTGTTGAAATTCTGTTGAAGCTTTTAAAATTCTCTCTAGAATTTTCAAAATTCATGGCCACATGTTTACAATTTCACGTCAAAAAATGGCTAAAATTCCAGTTGAAATTTTTTCAAAGTCCCTTAAAAATTTTCCAATTTTTGTCCCAATTCTTCCCATTCCCATTGAAACTTTTCAAATCCCTCTCAAAATTGTTGAAATTCTCTTGAAGCTTTTAAAATTCTCTCTAGAATTTTCAAAATCCATGTCCACATGTTTACAATTTCACGTCAAAAAATGGCTAAAATTCCAGTTGAAATTTTTTCAAAGTCCCTTAAAAATTTCCAATTTTTGTCCCAATTCTTCCCATTCCCATTGAAACTTTTCAAATCCCTCTCAAAATTGTTGAAATTCTGTTGAAGCTTTTAAAATTCTCTCTAGAATTTTCAAAATCCATGTCCACATGTTTACAATTTCACGTCAAAAAATGGCTAAAATGCCAGTTGAAATTTTTTCAAAGTCCCTTAAAAATTTTCCAATTTTCGTCCCAATTCTTCCCATTCCCATTGAAACTTTTCAAATC
>NW_028117101.1:0-40254 GCF_964273445.1 Streptopelia decaocto
AAAGTCCCTTAAAAATTTTCCAATTTTTGTCCCAATTCTTCCCATTCCCATTGAAACTTTTCAAATCCCTCTCAACATTGTTGAAATTCTGTTGAAGCTTTTAAAATTCTCTCTAGAATTTTCAAAATCCACTTCAACATGTTTACAATTTCACGTCAAAAAATGGCTAAAATTCCAGTTGAAATTTTTTCAAAGTCCCTTAAAAATTTTCCAATTTTTGTCCCAATTCTTCCCATTCCCATTGAAACTTTTCAAATCCCTCTCAAAATTGTTGAAATTCTGTTGAAGCTTTTAAAATTCTCTCTAGAATTTTCAAAATCCACTTCAACATGTTTACAATTTCACGTCAAATAATTGCTAAAATTCCAGTTGAAATTTTTTCAAAGTCCCTTAAAAATTTTCCAATTTTTGTCCCAATTCTTCCCATTCCCATTGAAACTTTTCAAATCCCTCTCAAAAGTGTTGAAATTCTGTTGAAGCTTTTAAAATTCTCTCTAGAATTTTCAAAATCCATGGCCACATGTTTACAATTTCACGTCAAAAAATGGCTAAATTCCAGTTGAAATTTTTTCAAAGTCCCTTAAAAATTTTCCAATTTTTGTCCCAATTCTTCCCATTCCCATTGAAACTTTTCAAATCCCTCTCAAAATTGTTGAAATTCTGTTGAAGCTTTTTAAAATTCTCTCTAGAATTTTCAAAATCCATGGCCACATGTTTACAATTTCACGTCAAAAAATGGCTAAAATTCCAGTTGAAATTTTTTCAAAGTCCCTTAAAAATTTTCCAATTTTTGTCCCAATTCTTCCCATTCCCATTGAAACTTTTCAAATCCCTCTCAAAATTGTTGAAATTCTGTTGAAGCTTTTAAAATTCTCTCTAGAATTTTCAAAATCCATGGCCACATGTTTACAATTTCACGTAAAAAAATGGCTAAAATTCCAGTTGAAATTTTTTCAAAGTCCCTGAAAAATTTTCCAATTTTTGTCCCAATTCTTCCCATTCCCATTGAAACTTTTCAAATCCCTCTCAAAATTGTTGAAATTCTGTTGAAGCTTTTAAAATTCTCTCTAGAATTTTCAAAATCCATGGCCACATGTTTACAATTTCACATCAAAAAATGGCTAAAATTCCAGTTGGAATTTTTTCAAAGTCCCTTAAAAATTTTCCAATTTTTGTCCCAATTCTTCCCATTCCCATTGAAACTTTTCAAATCCCTCTCAAAATTGTAGAAATTCTGTTGAAGCTTTTAAAATTCTCTCTAGAATTTTCAAAATCCATGTCCACATGTTTACAATTTCACGTCAAAAAGTGGCTAAAATTCCAGTTGAAATTTTTTCAAAGTCCCTTAAAAATTTTCCAATTTTTGTCCCAATTCTTCCATTCCCATTGAAACTTTTCAAATCCCTCTCAAAATTGTTGAAATTCTGTTGAAGCTTTTAAAATTCTCTCTAGAATTTTCAAAATCCATGGCCACATGTTTATAATTTCACATAAAAAATGGCTAAAATTCCAGTTGAAATTTTTTCAAAGTCCCTGAAAAATTTTCCAATTTTTGTCCCAATTCTTCCCATTCCCATTGAAACTTTTCAAATCCCTCTCAACATTGTTGAAATTCTGTTGAAGCTTTTAAAATTCTCTCTAGAATTTTCAAAATCCACTTCAACATGTTTACAATTTCACGTTAAAAAATGGCTAAAATTCAGTTGAAATTTTTTCAAAGTCCCTTAAAAATTTTCCAATTTTTGTCCCAATTCTTCCCATTCCCATTGAAACTTTTCAAATCCCTCTCAAAATTGTTGAAATTCTGTTGAAGCTTTTAAAATTCTCTCTAGAATTTTCAAAATCCATGTCCACATGTTTACAATTTCACGTCAAAAAATGGCTAAAATTCCAGTTGAAATTTTTTCAAAGTCCCTTAAAAATTTTCCAATTTTTGTCCCAATTCTTCCCATTCCCATTGAAACTTTTCAAATCCCTCTCAAAAGTGTTGAAATTCTGTTGAAGCTTTTAAAATTCTCTCTAGAATTTTCAAAATCCATGGCCACATGTTTACAATTTCACGTCAAAAAATGGCTAAAATTCCAGTTGAAATTTTTTCAAAGTCCCTTAAAAATTTTCCAATTTTTGTCCCAATTCTTCCCATTCCCATTGAAACTTTTCAAATCCCTCTCAACATTGTTGAAATTCTGTTGAAGCTTTTAAAATTCTCTCTAGAATTTTCAAAATCCATGGCCACATGTTTACAATTTCACGTCAAAAAATGGCTAAAATTCCAGTTGAAATTTTTTCAAAGTCCCTTAAAAATTTTCCAATTTTTGTCCCAATTCTTCCCATTCCCATTGAAACTTTTCAAATCCCTCTCAAAATTGTTGAAATTCTGTTGAAGCTTTTAAAATTCTCTCTAGAATTTTCAAAATCCATGGCCACATGTTTACAATTTCACGTCAAAAATGGCTAAAATTCCAGTTGAAATTTTTTCAAAGTCCCTTAAAAATTTTCCAATTTTTGTCCCAATTCTTCCCATTCCCATTGAAACTTTTCAAATCCCTCTCAAAATTGTTGAAATTCTGTTGAAGCTTTTAAAATTCTCTCTAGAATTTTCAAAATCCATGGCCACATGTTTACAATTTCACGTCAAAAAATGGCTAAAATTCCAGTTGGAATTTTTTCAAAGTCCCTTAAAAATTTTCCAATTTTTGTCCCAATTCTTCCCATTCCCATTGAAACTTTTCAAATCCCTCTCAAAATTGTTGAAATTCTGTTGAAGCTTTTAAAATTCTCTCTAGAATTTTCAAAATCCATGGCCACATGTTTACAATTTCACATAAAAAATGGCTAAAATTCCAGTTGGAATTTTTTCAAAGTCCCTTAAAAATTTTCCAATTTTTGTCCCAATTCTTCCCATTCCCATTGAAACTTTTCAAATCCCTCTCAAAATTGTTGAAATTCTCTTGAAGCTTTTAAAATTCTCTCTAGAATTTTCAAAATCCATGGCCACATGTTTACAATTTCAACGTCAAAAAATTGCTAAAATTCCAGTTGAAATTTTTTCAAAGTCCCTTAAAAATTTTCCAATTTTTGTCCCAATTCTTCCCATTCCCATTGAAACTTTTCAAATCCCTCTCAAAATTGTTGAAATTCTCTTGAAGCTTTTAAAATTCTCTCTAGAATTTTCAAAATCCATGGCCACATGTTTACAATTTCACTTAACAAAATGGCTAAAATTCCAGTTGGAATTTTTTCAAAGTCCCTTAAAATTTTCCAATTTTTGTCCCAATTCTTCCCATTCCCATTGAAACTTTTCAAATCCCTCTCAAAATTGTTGAAATTCTCTTGAAGCTTTTAAAATTCTCTCTAGAATTTTCAAAATCCATGGCCACGTTTACAATTTCACGTAAAAAAATGGCTAAAATTCCAGTTGAAATTTTTTCAAAGTCCCTTAAAAATTTTCCAATTTTTGTCCCAATTCTTCCCATTCCCATTGAAACTTTTCAAATCCCTCTCAACATTGTTGAAATTCTGTTGAAGCTTTTAAAATTCTCTCTAGAATTTTCAAAATCCATGTCCACATGTTTACAATTTCACGTCAAAAAATGGCTAAAATTCCAGTTGAAATTTTTTCAAAGTCCCTTAAAAATTTTCCAATTTTTGTCCCAATTCTTCCCATTCCCATTGAAACTTTTCAAATCCCTCTCAAAATTGTTGAAATTCTGTTGAAGCTTTTAAAATTCTCTCTAGAATTTTCAAAATCCACTTCAACATGTTTACAATTTCACGTCAAAAAATTGCTAAAATTCCAGTTGGAATTTTTTCAAAGTCCCTTAAAAATTTTCCAATTTTTGTCCCAATTCTTCCCATTCCCATTGAAACTTTTCAAATCCCTCTCAAAATTGTTGAAATTCTGTTGAAGCTTTTAAAATTCTCTCTAGAATTTTCAAAATCCATGTCCACATGTTTACAATTTCACATAAAAAAATGGCTAAAATTCCAGTTGAAATTTTTTCAAAGTCCCTTAAAAATTTTCCAATTTTTGTCCCAATTCTTCCCATTCCCATTGAAAACTTTTCAAATCCCTCTCAAAATTGTTGAAATTCTGTTGAAGCTTTTAAAATTCTCTCTAGAATTTTCAAAATCCACTTCAACATGTTTACAATTTCACGTAACAAAATGGCTAAAATTCCAGTTGAAATTTTTTCAAAGTCCCTTAAAAATTTTCCAGTTTTTGTCCCAATTCTTCCCATTCCCATTGAAACTTTTCAAATCCCTCTCAAAATTGTTGAAATTCTGTTGAAGCTTTTAAAATTCTCTCTAGAATTTTCAAAATCCATGTCCACATGTTTACAATTTCATGTCAAAAAATGGCTAAAATTCCAGTTGAAATTTTTTCAAAGTCCCTTAAAAATTTTCCAATTTCTGTCCCAATTCTTCCCATTCCCATTGAAACTTTTCAAATCCCTCTCAAAATTGTTGAAATTCTGTTGAAGCTTTTAAAATTCTCTCTAGAATTTTCAAAATCCATGGCCACATGTTTACAATTTCACGTCAAAAATGGCTAAAATTCCAGTTGAAATTTTTTCAAAGTCCCTTAAAAATTTTCCAATTTTTGTCCCAATTCTTCCCATTCCCATTGAAACTTTTCAAATCCCTCTCAAAATTGTTGAAATTCTGTTGAAGCTTTTAAAATTCTCTCTAGAATTTTCAAAATCCATGGCCACATGTTTACAATTTCACGTAACAAAATGGCTAAAATTCCAGTTGAAATTTTTTCAAAGTCCCTTAAAAATTTTCCAATTTTTGTCCAATTCTTCCCATTCCCATTGAAACTTTTCAAATCCCTCTCAAAATTGTTGAAATTCTGTTTGAAGCTTTTAAAATTCTCTCTAGAATTTTCAAAATCCATGTCCACATGTTTACAATTTCACATTAAAAAATGGCTAAAATTCCAGTTGAAATGTTTTCAAAGTCCCTTAAAAATTTTCCAATTTTTGTCCCAATTCTTCCCATTCCCATTGAAACTTTTCAAATCCCTCTCAAAATTGTTGAAATTCTCTTGAAGCTTTTAAAATTCTCTCTAGAATTTTCAAAATCCATGGCCACATGTTTACAATTTCACGTCAAAAAATTGCTAAAATTCCAGTTGAAATTTTTTCAAAGTCCCTTAAAAATTTTCCAAATTTTTGTCCCAATTCTTCCCATTCCCATTGAAACTTTTCAAATCCCTCTCAAAATTGTTGAAATTCTCTTGAAGCTTTTAAAATTCTCTCTAGAATTTTCAAAATCCATGGCCACATGTTTACAATTTCACGTCAAAAATTGCTAAAATTCCAGTTGAAATTTTTTCAAAGTCCCTTAAAAATTTTCCAATTTTTGTCCCAATTCTTCCCATTCCCATTGAAACTTTTCAAATCCCTCTCAAAATTGTTGAAATTCTGTTGAAGCTTTTAAAATTCTCTCTAGAATTTTCAAAATCCATGGCCACATGTTTACAATTTCACGTAACAAAATGGCTAAAATTCCAGTTGAAATTTTTTCAAAGTCCCTTAAAAATTTTCCAATTTTTGTCCCAATTCTTCCCATTCCCATTGAAACTTTTCAAATCCCTCTCAAAATTGTTGAAATTCTCTTGAAGCTTTTAAAATTCTCTCCAGAATTTTCAAAATCCATGGCCACATGTTTACAATTTCCCGATAAAAAAATTGCTAAAATTCCAGTTGAAATTTTTTCAAAGTCCCTTAAAAATTTTCCAATTTTTGTCCCAATTCTTCCCATTCCCATTGAAACTTTTCAAATCCCTCTCAAAATTGTTGAAATTCTCTTGAAGCTTTTAAAATTCTCTCTAGAATTTTCAAAATCCATGGCCACATGTTTACAATTTCACGTCAAAAAATTGCTAAAATTCCAGTTGAAATTTTTTCAAAGTCCCTTAAAAATTTTCCAATTTTTGTCCGAATTCTTCCCATTCCCATTGAAACTTTTCAAATCCCTCTCAAAATTGTTGAAATTCTGTTGAAGCTTTTAAAATTCTCTCTAGAATTTTCAAATCCATGGCCACATGTTTACAATTTCACGTCAAAAAATGGCTAAAATTCCAGTTGGAATTTTTTCAAAGTCCCTTAAAAATTTTCCAATTTTTGTCCCAATTCTTCCCATTCCCATTGAAACTTTTCAAATCCCTCTCAAAATTGTAGAAATTCTGTTGAAGCTTTTAAAATTCTCTCTAGAATTTTCAAAATCCATGGCCACATGTTTACAATTTCACATTAAAAAATGGCTAAAATTCCAGTTGAAATGTTTTCAAAGTCCCTTAAAAATTTTCCAATTTTTGTCCCAATTCTTCCCATTCCCATTGAAACTTTTCAAATCCTCTCAAAATTGTTGAAATTCTGTTGAAGCTTTTAAAATTCTCTCTAGAATTTTCAAAATCCATGTCCACATGTTTACAATTTCACGTAAAAAAAATGCTAAAATTCCAGTTGAAATTTTTTCAAAGTCCCTTAAAAATTTTCCAATTTTTGTCCCAATTCTTCCCATTCCCATTGAAACTTTTCAAATCCCTCTCAACATTGTTGAAATTCTGTTGAAGCTTTTAAAATTCTCTCTAGAATTTTCAAAATCCACGTCCACATGTTTACAATTTCACGTCAAAAAATTGCTATAATTCCAGTTGAAATTTTTTCAAAGTCCTTAAAAATTTTCCAATTTTTGTCCCAGTTCTTCCCCATTCCCATTGAAACTTTTCAAATCCCTCTCAACATTGTTGAAATTCTCTTGAAGCTTTTAAAATTCTCTCTAGAATTTTCAAAATCCATGGCCACATGTTTTACAATTTCACGTCAAAAAATGGCTAAAATTCCAGTTGAAATTTTTTCAAAGTCCCTTAAAAATTTTCCAATTTTTGTCCCAATTCTTCCCATTCCCATTGAAACTTTTCAAATCCCTCTCAAAATTGTTGAAATTCTGTTGAAGCTTTTAAAATTCTCTCTAGAATTTTCAAAATCCGTGGCCACATGTTTACAATTTCACGTCAAAAAATGGCTAAAATTCCAGTTGAAATTTTTTCAAAGTCCCTTAAAAATTTTCCAATTTTTGTCCCAATTCTTCCCATTCCCATTGAAACTTTTCAAATCCCTCTCAAAAATTGTTGAAATTCTCTTGAAGCTTTTAAAATTCTCTCTAGAATTTTCAAAATCCATGTCCACATGTTTACAATTTCACATAAAAAAATGGCTAAAATTCCAGTTGAAATTTTTTCAAAGTCCCTTAAAAATTTTCCAATTTTTGTCCCAATTCTTCCCATTCCCATTGAAACTTTTCAAATCCCTCTCAAAATTGTTGAAATTCTGTTGAAGCTTTTAAAATTCTCTCTAGAATTTTCAAAATCCATGGCCACATGTTTACAATTTCACGTCAAAAAAATGCTAAAATTCCAGTTGGAATTTTTTCAAAGTCCCTTAAAAATTTCCAATTTTTGTCCCAATTCTTCCCATTCCCATTGAAACTTTTCAAATCCCTCTCAAAATTGTTGAAATTCTCTTGAAGCTTTTAAAATTCTCTCTAGAATTTTCAAAATCCACTTCAACATGTTTACAATTTACACGTCAAAAAATTGCTAAAATTCCAGTTGAAATTTTTTCAAAGTCCCTTAAAAATTTTCCAATTTTTGTCCCAATTCTTCCCATTCCCATTGAAACTTTTCAAATCCCTCTCAAAATTGTAGAAATTCTGTTGAAGCTTTTAAAATTCTCTCTAGAATTTTCAAAATCCATGGCCACATGTTTACAATTTCACGTCAAAAAATGGCTAAAATTCCAGTTGGAATTTTTTCAAAGTCCCTAAAAATTTTCCAATTTTTGTCCCAATTCTTCCCATTCCCATTGAAACTTTTCAAATCCCTCTCAACAATTGTTGAAATTCTGTTGAAGCTTTTAAAATTCTCTCTAGAATTTTCAAAATCCACGTCCACATGTTTACAATTTCACGTCAAAAAATTGCTAAAATTCCAGTTGAAATTTTTTCAAAGTCCCTTCAAAATTTTCCAATTTTTGTCCCAATTCTTCCCATTCCCATTGAAACTTTTCAAATCCCTCTCAAAATTGTTGAAATTCTGTTGAAGCTTTTAAAATTCTCTCTAGAATTTTCAAAATCCATGGCCACATGTTTACAATTTCACGTCAAAAAATTGCTAAAATTCCAGTTGAAATTTTTTCAAAGTCCCTTAAAAATTTTCCAATTTTGTCCCAATTCTTCCATTCCCATTGAAACTTTTCAAATCCCTCTCAAAATTGTTGAAATTCTGTTGAAGCTTTTAAAATTCTCTCTAGAATTTTCAAAATCCATGTCCACATGTTTACAATTTCACATTAAAAAATGGCTAAAATTCCAGTTGAAATGTTTTCAAAGTCCCTTAAAAATTTTCCAATTTTTGTCCCAATTCTTCCCATTCCCATTGAAACTTTTCAAATCCCTCTCAAAATTGTTGAAATTCTCTTGAAGCTTTTAAAATTCTCTCTAGAATTTTCAAAATCCATGGCCACATGTTTACAATTTCACGTCAAAAAATTGCTAAAATTCCAGTTGAAATTTTTTCAAAGTCCCTTAAAAATTTTCCAATTTTTGTCCCAATTCTTCCCATTCCCATTGAAACTTTTCAAATCCCTCTCAAAATTGTTGAAATTCTCTTGAAGCTTTTAAAATTCTCTCTAGAATTTTCAAAATCCATGGCCACATGTTTACAATTTCACGTCAAAAAATTGCTAAAATTCCAGTTGAAATTTTTTCAAAGTCCCTTAAAAATTTTCCAATTTTTGTCCCAATTCTTCCCATTCCCATTGAAACTTTTCAAATCCCTCTCAAATTGTTGAAATTCTGTTGAAGCTTTTAAAATTCTCTCTAGAATTTTCAAAATCCATGGCCACATGTTTACAATTTCACGTAACAAAATGGCTAAAATTCCAGTTGAAATTTTTTCAAAGTCCCTTAAAAATTTTCCAATTTTTGTCCCAATTCTTCCCATTCCCATTGAAACTTTTCAAATCCCTCTCAAAATTGTTGAAATTCTCTTGAAGCTTTTAAAATTCTCTCCAGAATTTTCAAAATCCATGGCCACATGTTTACAATTTCCGATAAAAAAATTGCTAAAATTCCAGTTGAAATTTTTTCAAAGTCCCTTAAAAATTTTCCAATTTTGTCCCAATTCTTCCCATTCCCATTGAAACTTTTCAAATCCCTCTCAAAATTGTTGAAATTCTCTTGAAGCTTTTAAAATTCTCTCTAGAATTTTCAAAATCCATGGCCACATGTTTACAATTTCACGTCAAAAAATTGCTAAAATTCCAGTTGAAATTTTTTCAAAGTCCCTTAAAAATTTTCCAATTTTTGTCCGAATTCTTCCCATTCCCATTGAAACTTTTCAAATCCCTCTCAAAATTGTTGAAATTCTGTTGAAGCTTTTAAAATTCTCTCTAGAATTTTCAAAATCCATGGCCACATGTTTACAATTTCACGAAACAAAATGGCTAAAATTCCAGTTGAAATTTTTTCAAAGTCCCTTAAAAATTTTCCAATTTCTGTCCCAATTCTTCCCATTCCCATTGAAACTTTTCAAATCCCTCTCAAAATTGTTGAAATTCTCTTGAAGCTTTTAAAATTCTCTCTAGAATTTTCAAAATCCATGGCCACATGTTTACAATTTCACATAAAAAAATGGCTAAAATTCCAGTTGAAATTTTTTCAAAGTCCCTTAAAAATTTTCCAATTTTTGTCCCAATTCTTCCCATTCCCATTGAAACTTTTCAAATCCCTCTCAAAATTGTTGAAATTCTGTTGAAGCTTTTAAAATTCTCTCTAGAATTTTCAAAATCCATGGCCACATGTTTACAATTTCACGTCAAAAAATGGCTAAAATTCCAGTTGGAATTTTTTCAAAGTCCCTTAAAAATTTTCCAATTTTTGTCCCAATTCTTCCCATTCCCATTGAAACTTTTCAAATCCCTCTCAACATTGTTGAAATTCTGTTGAAGCTTTTAAAATTCTCTCTAGAATTTTCAAAATCCACGTCCACATGTTTACAATTTCACGTCAAAAAATTGCTAAAATTCCAGTTGAAATTTTTTCAAAGTCCCTTCAAAATTTTCCAATTTTTGTCCCAATTCTTCCCATTCCCATTGAAACTTTTCAAATCCCTCTCAAAATTGTTGAAATTCTGTTGAAGCTTTTAAAATTCTCTCTAGAATTTTCAAAATCCATGGCCACATGTTTACAATTTCACGTCAAAAAATTGCTAAAATTCCAGTTGAAATTTTTTCAAAGTCCCTTAAAAATTTTCCAATTTTTGTCCCAATTCTTCCCATTCCCATTGAAACTTTTCAAATCCCTCTCAAAATTGTTGAAATTCTGTTGAAGCTTTAAAAATTCTCTCTAGAATTTTCAAAATCCATGTCCACATGTTTACAATTTCACGTAACAAAATGGCTAAAATTCCAGTTGAAATTTTTTCAAAGTCCCTTAAAAATTTTCCAATTTTTGTCCCAATTCTTCCCATTCCCATTGAAACTTTTCAAATCCCTCTCAAAATTGTTGAAATTCTGTTGAAGCTTTTAAAATTCTCTCTAGAATTTTCAAAATCCATGGCCACATGTTTACAATTTCACGTCAAAAATGGCTAAAATTCCAGTTGAAATTTTTTCAAAGTCCCTTAAAAATTTTCCAATTTCTGTCCCAATTCTTCCCATTCCCATTGAAACTTTTCAAATCCCTCTCAAAATTGTTGAAATTCTGTTGAAGCTTTAAAAATTCTCTCTAGAATTTTCAAAATCCACTTCAACATGTTTACAATTTCACGTCAAAAAATTGCTAAAATTCCAGTTGAAATTTTTTCCAAGTCCCTTAAAAATTTTCCAATTTTTGTCCCAATTCTTCCCATTCCCATTGAAACTTTTCAAATCCCTCTCACAATTGTTGAAATTCTCTTGAAGCTTTAAAATTCTCTCTAGAATTTTCAAAATCCACTTCAACATGTTTACAATTTCACGTCAAAAAATGGCTAAATTCCAGTTGAAATTTTTTCAAAGTCCCTTAAAAATTTTCCAATTTTTGTCCCAATTCTTCCCATTCCCATTGAAACTTTTCAAATCCCTCTCAAAATTGTTGAAATTCTCTTGAAGCTTTTAAAATTCTCTCTAGAATTTTCAAAATCCATGTCCACATGTTTACATTTCACGTAACAAAATTGGCTAAAATTCCAGTTGAAATTTTTTCAAAGTCCCTTAAAAATTTTCCAATTTTTGTCCCAATTCTTCCCATTCCCATTGAAACTTTTCAAATCCCTCTCAAAATTGTTGAAATTCTCTTGAAGCTTTTAAAATTCTCTCTAGAATTTTCAAAATCCATGTCTACATATTTACAATTTCATGTCAAAAATTGCTAAAATTCCAGTTGAAATTTTTACAAGTCCCTTAAAAATTTTCCAATTTTTGTCCCAATTCTTCCCATTCCCATTGAAACTTTTCAAATCCCTCTCAAAATTGTTGAAATTCTGTTGAAGCTTTTAAAATTCTCTCTAGAATTTTCAAAATCCATGGCCACATGTTTACAATTTCACATAAAAAAATGGCTAAAATTCCAGTTGAAATTTTTTCAAAGTCCCTTAAAAATTTTCCAATTTTTGTCCCAATTCTTCCCATTCCCATTGAAACTTTTCAAATCCCTCTCAAAATTGTTGAAATTCTCTTGAAGCTTTTAAAATTCTCTCTAGAATTTTCAAAATCCATGTCCACATGTTTACAATTTCACGTAAAAAAAATTGCTAAAATTCAGTTGAAATTTTTTCAAAGTCCCTTAAAAATTTTCCAATTTTTGTCCCAATTCTTCCCAATCCCATTGAAACTTTTCAAATCCCTCTCAAAATTGTTGAAATTCTGTTGAAACTTTTAAAATTCTCTCTAGAATTTTCAAAATCCATGGCCACATGTTTACAATTTCACGTCAAAAAATGGCTAAAATTCCAGTTGAAATTTTTTCAAAGTCCCTTAAAAATTTTCCAATTTCTGTCCCAATTCTTCCCATTCCCATTGAAACTTTTCAAATCCCTCTCAAATTGTTGAAATTCTGTTGAAGCTTTTAAAATTCTCTCTAGAATTTTCAAAATCCATGGCCACATGTTTACAATTTCACGTCAAAAAATGGCTAAAATTCCAGTTGAAATTTTTTCAAAGTCCCTTAAAAATTTTCCAATTTTTGTCCCAATTCTTCCCATTCCCATTGAAACTTTTCAAATCCCTCTCAAAATTGTTGAAATTCTGTTGAAGCTTTTAAAATTCTCTCTAGAATTTTTCAAAATCCGTGGCCACATGTTTACAATTTCACGTAACAAAATGGCTAAAATTCCAGTTGGAATTTTTTCAAAGTCCCTTAAAAATTTTCCAATTTTTGTCCCAATTCTTCCCATTCCCATTGAAACTTTTCAAATCCCTCTCAACATTGTTGAAATTCTGTTGAAGCTTTTAAAATTCTCTCTAGAATTTTCAAAATCCACGTCCACATGTTTACAATTTCACGTCAAAAAATGGCTAAAATTCAGTTGAAATTTTTTCAAAGTCCCTTAAAAATTTTCCAATTTTGTCCCAATTCTTCCCATTCCCATTGAAACTTTTCAAATCCCTCTCAAAATTGTTGAAATTCTGT
This sequence comes from Streptopelia decaocto, assembly GCF_964273445.1. Classification (NCBI taxonomy): domain Eukaryota; kingdom Metazoa; phylum Chordata; class Aves; order Columbiformes; family Columbidae; genus Streptopelia; species Streptopelia decaocto. The sequence goes on from NW_028117101.1 coordinate 12,682, forward strand.
TGAAGCTTTTAAAATTCTCTCTAGAATTTTCAAAATCCATGGCCACATGTTTACAATTTCACATAAAAAAATGGCTAAAATTCCAGTTGAAATTTTTCAAAGTCCCTTAAAAATTTTCCAATTTTTGTCCCAATTCTTCCCATTCCCATTGAAAATTTTCAAATCCCTCTCAAAATTGTTGAAATTCTCTTGAAGCTTTTAAAATTCTCTCTAGAATTTTCAAAATCCATGGCCACATGTTTACAATTTCACGTCAAAAAATGGCTAAAATTCCAGTTGAAATTTTTTCAAAGTCCCTTAAAAATTTTCCAATTTTTGTCCCAATTCTTCCCATTCCCATTGAAACTTTTCAAATCCCTCTCAAAATTGTTGAAATGCTGTTGAAGCTTTTAAAATTCTCTCTAGAATTTTCAAAATCCATGTCCACATGTTTACAATTTCACGTCAAAAATTGCTAAAATTCCAGTTGAAATTTTTTCAAAGTCCCTTAAAAATTTTCCAATTTCTGTCCCAATTCTTCCATTCCCATTGAAACTTTTCAAATCCCTCTCAAAATTGTTGAAATTCTGTTGAAGCTTTTAAAATTCTCTCTAGAATTTTCAAAATCCATGTCCACATGTTTACAATTTCACGTCAAAAAATGGCTAAAATTCCAGTTGAAATTTTTTCAAAGTCCCTTAAAAGTTTTCCAATTTTTGTCCCAATTCTTCCCATTCCCATTGAAACTTTTCAAATCCCTCTCAAAATTGTTGAAATTCTCTTGAGGCTTTTAAAATTCTCTCTAGAATTTTCAAAATCCATGTCCACATGTTTACAATTTCATGTCAAAAATTGCTAAATTTCCAGTTGAAATTTTTTCAAAGTCCCTTAAAAATTTTCCAATTTTTGTCCCAATTCTTCCCATTCCCATTGAAACTTTTCAAATCCCTCTCAAAAGTGTTGAAATTCTGTTGAAGCTTTTAAAATTCTCTCTAGAATTTTCAAAATCCATGGCCACATGTTTATAATTTCACATAAAAAAATGGCTAAAATTCCAGTTGAAATTTTTTCAAAGTCCCTTAAAAATTTTCCAATTTTTGTCCCAATTCTTCCCATTCCCATTGAAACTTTTCAAATCCCTCTCAAAATTGTTGAAATTCTGTTGAAGCTTTTAAAATTCTCTCTAGAATTTTCAAAATCCATGTCCACATGTTTACAATTTCACGTAAAAAAAATTGCTAAAATTCAGTTGAAATTTTTTCAAAGTCCCTTAAAAATTTTCCAATTTTTGTCCCAATTCTTCCCATTCCCATTGAAACTTTTCAAATCCCTCTCAAAATTGTTGAAATTCTCTTGAAGCTTTTAAAATTCTCTCTAGAATTTTCAAAATCCATGTCCACATGTTTACAATTTCACGTAAAAAATGGCTAAAATTCCAGTTGAAATGTTTTCAAAGTCCCTTAAAAATTTTCCAATTTTTGTCCCAATTCTTCCCATTCCCATTGAAACTTTCAATCCCTCTCAAAATTGTTGAAATTCTGTTGAAGCTTTTAAAATTCTCTCTAGAATTTTCAAAATCCATGGCCACATGTTTACAATTTCACGTAAAAAAAATGCTAAAATTCCAGTTGAAATTTTTTCAAAGTCCCTTAAAAATTTTCCAATTTTTGTCCCAATTCTTCCCATTCCCATTGAAACTTTTCAAATCCCTCTCAACATTGTTGAAATTCTGTGAAGCTTTTAAAATTCTCTCTAGAATTTTCAAAATCCACTTCAACATGTTTACAATTTCACGTAAAAAAATGGCTAAAATTCCAGTTGAAATTTTTTCAAAGTCCCTTAAAAATTTTCCAATTTTTGTCCCAATTCTTCCCATTCCCATTGAAACTTTTTCAAATCCCTCTCAAAATTGTTGAAATTCTGTTGAAGCTTTTAAAATTCTCTCTAGAATTTTCAAAATCCACTTCAACATGTTTACAATTTCACGTCAAAAATTTGCTAAAATTCCAGTTGAAATTTTTTCAAAGTCCCTTAAAAATTTTCCAATTTTTGTCCCAATTCTTCCCATTCCCATTGAAACTTTTCAAATCCCTCTCAAAAGTGTTGAAATTCTGTTGAAGCTTTTAAAATTCTCTCTAGAATTTTCAAAATCCATGGCCACATGTTTACAATTTCACGTAAAAAAATGGCTAAAATTCCAGTTGAAATTTTTTCAAAGTCCCTTAAAAATTTTCCAATTTTTGTCCCAATTCTTCCCATTCCCATTGAAACTTTTCAAATCCCTCTCAAAATTGTAGAAATTCTCTTGAAGCTTTTAAAATTCTCTCTAGAATTTTCAAAAATCCATGGCCACATGTTTACAATTTCATGTCAAAAAATGGCTAAAATTCCAGTTGAAATTTTTTCAAAGTCCCTTAAAATTTTTCCAATTTTGTCCCAATTCTTCCCATTCCCATTGAAACTTTTCAAATCCCTCTCAAAATTGTTGAAATTCTGTTGAAGCTTTTAAAATTCTCTCTAGAATTTTCAAAATCCATGGCCACATGTTTATAATTTCACATAAAAAAATGGCTAAAATTCCAGTTGAAATTTTTTCAAAGTCCCTTAAAAATTTTCCAATTTTTGTCCCAATTCTTCCCATTCCCATTGAAACTTTTCAAATCCCTCTCAACATTGTTGAAATTCTGTTGAAGCTTTTAAAATTCTCTCTAGAATTTTCAAAATCCATGGCCACATGTTTACAATTTCACGTCAAAAAATGGCTAAAATTCCAGTTGAAATTTTTTCAAAGTCCCTTAAAAATTTTCCAATTTTTGTCCCAATTCTTCCCATTCCCATTGAAACTTTTCAAATCCCTCTCAAAATTGTTGAAATTCTGTTGAAGCTTTTAAAATTCTCTCTAGAATTTTCAAAATCCATGTCCACATGTTTACAATTTCACGTAACAAAATGGCTAAAATTCCAGTTGAAATATTTTCAAAGTCCCTTAAAAATTTTCCAATTTTTGTCCCAATTCTTCCCATTCCCATTGAAACTTTTCAAATCCCTCTCAAATTGTTGAAATTCTGTTGAAGCTTTTAAAATTCTCTCTAGAATTTTCAAAATCCATGTCCACATGTTTACAATTTCACGTAAAAAAATGGCTAAAATTCCAGTTGAAATGTTTTCAAAGTCCCTTAAAAATTTTCCAATTTTTGTCCCAATTCTTCCCATTCCCATTGAAACTTTTCAAATCCCTCTCAAAATTGTTGAAATTCTGTTGAAGCTTTTAAAATTCTCTCTAGAATTTTCAAAATCCATGGCCACATGTTTACAATTTCACATAAAAAAAATGCTAAAATTCCAGTTGAAATTTTTTCAAAGTCCCTTAAAAATTTTCCAAATTTTGTCCCAATTCTTCCCATTCCCATTGAAACTTTTCAAATCCCTCTCAACATTGTTGAAATTCTGTTGAAGCTTTTAAAATTCTCTCTAGAATTTTCAAAATCCACTTCAACATGTTTACAATTTCACGTCAAAAAATGGCTAAAATTCCAGTTGAAATTTTTTCAAAGTCCCTTAAAAATTTTCCAATTTTTGTCCCAATTCTTCCCATTCCCATTGAAACTTTTCAAATCCCTCTCAAAATTGTTGAAATTCTGTTGAAGCTTTTAAAATTCTCTCTAGAATTTTCAAAATCCACTTCAACATGTTTACAATTTCACGTCAAATAATTGCTAAAATTCCAGTTGAAATTTTTTCAAAGTCCCTTAAAAATTTTCCAATTTTTGTCCCAATTCTTCCCATTCCCATTGAAACTTTTCAAATCCCTCTCAAAAGTGTTGAAATTCTGTTGAAGCTTTTAAAATTCTCTCTAGAATTTTCAAATCCATGTCCACATGTTTACAATTTCACGTAACAAAATGGCTAAAATTCCAGTTGAAATATTTTCAAAGTCCCTTAAAAATTTTCCAATTTTTGTCCCAATTCTTCCCATTCCCATTGAAACTTTTCAAATCCCTCTCAAAATTGTTGAAATTCTGTTGAAGCTTTTAAATTTTAAAATTCTCTCTAGAATTTTCAAAATCCATGGCCACATGTTTACAATTTCACGTCAAAAAATGGCTAAAATTCCAGTTGAAATTTTTTCAAAGTCCCTTAAAAATTTTCCAATTTTTGTCCCAATTCTTCCCATTCCCATTGAAACTTTTCAAATCCCTCTCAAAATTGTTGAAATTCTGTTGAAGCTTTTAAAATTCTCTCTAGAATTTTCAAAATCCATGGCCACATGTTTACAATTTCACGTCAAAAAATGGCTAAAATTCCAGTTGAAATTTTTTCAAAGTCCCTTAAAAATTTTCCAATTTTTGTCCCAATTCTTCCCATTCCCATTGAAACTTTTCAAATCCCTCTCAACATTGTTGAAATTCTGTTGAAGCTTTTAAAATTCTCTCTAGAATTTTCAAAATCCACTTCAACATGTTTACAATTTCACGTAAAAAAATGGCTAAAATTCCAGTTGAAATTTTTTCAAAGTCCCTTAAAAATTTTCCAATTTTTGTCCCAATTCTTCCCATTCCCATTGAAACTTTTCAAATCCCTCTCAAAATTGTTGAAATTCTGTTGAAGCTTTTAAAATTCTCTCTAGAATTTTCAAAATCCACTTCAACATGTTTACAATTTCACGTCAAAAAATTGCTAAAATTCCAGTTGAAATTTTTTCAAAGTCCCTTAAAAATTTTCCAATTTTTGTCCCAATTCTTCCCATTCCCATTGAAACTTTTCAAATCCCTCTCAAAAGTGTTGAAATTCTGTTGAAGCTTTTAAAATTCTCTCTAGAATTTTCAAAATCCATGGCCACATGTTTACAATTTCACGTAAAAAAATGGCTAAAATTCCAGTTGAAATTTTTTCAAAGTCCCTTAAAAATTTTCCAATTTTTGTCCCAATTCTTCCCATTCCCATTGAAACTTTTCAAATCCCTCTCAAAATTGTAGAAATTCTCTTGAAGCTTTTAAAATTCTCTCTAGAATTTTCAAAATCCATGGCCACATGTTTACAATTTCATGTCAAAAAATGGCTAAAATTCCAGTTGAAATTTTTTCAAAGTCCCTTAAAAATTTTCCAATTTTTGTCCCAATTCTTCCCATTCCCATTGAAACTTTTCAAATCCCTCTCAAAATTGTTGAAATTCTGTTGAAGCTTTTAAAATTCTCTCTAGAATTTTCAAAATCCATGGCCACATGTTTATAATTTCACATAAAAAAATGGCTAAAATTCCAGTTGAAATTTTTTCAAAGTCCCTTAAAAATTTTCCAATTTTTGTCCCAATTCTTCCCATTCCCATTGAAACTTTTCAAATCCCTCTCAACATTGTTGAAATTCTGTTGAAGCTTTTAAAATTCTCTCTAGAATTTTCAAAATCCATGGCCACATGTTTACAATTTCACGTCAAAAAATGGCTAAAATTCCAGTTGAAATTTTTTCAAAGTCCCTTAAAAATTTTCCAATTTTTGTCCCAATTCTTCCCATTCCCATTGAAACTTTTCAAATCCCTCTCAAAATTGTTGAAATTCTGTTGAAGCTTTTAAAATTCTCTCTAGAATTTTCAAAATCCATGTCCACATGTTTACAATTTCACGTAACAAAATGGCTAAAATTCCAGTTGAAATATTTTCAAAGTCCCTTAAAAATTTTCCAATTTTTGTCCCAATTCTTCCCATTCCCATTGAAACTTTTCAAATCCCTCTCAAAATTGTTGAAATTCTCTTGAAGCTTTTAAAATTCTCTCTAGAATTTTCAAAATCCATGTCCACATGTTTATAATTTCACATAAAAAAATGGCTAAAATTCCAGTTGAAATTTTTTCAAAGTCCCTTAAAAATTTTCCAATTTTTGTCCCAATTCTTCCCATTCCCATTGAAACTTTTCAAATCCCTCTCAAAAGTGTTGAAATTCTGTTGAAGCTTTTAAAATTCTCTCTAGAATTTTCAAAATCCATGGCCACATGTTTATAATTTCACATAAAAAAATGGCTAAAATTCCAGTTGAAATTTTTTCAAAGTCCCTTAAAAATTTTCCAATTTTTGTCCCAATTCTTCCCATTCCCATTGAAACTTTTCAAATCCCTCTCAAAATTGTTGAAATTCTGTTGAAGCTTTTAAAATTCTCTCTAGAATTTTCAAAATCCATGGCCACATGTTTACAATTTCACGTAAAAAAAATTGCTAAAATTCAGTTGAAATTTTTTCAAAGTCCCTTAAAAATTTTCCAATTTTTGTCCCAATTCTTCCCATTCCCATTGAAACTTTTCAAATCCCTCTCAAAATTGTTGAAATTCTGTTGAAGCTTTTAAAATTCTCTCTAGAATTTTCAAAATCCATGTCCACATGTTTACAATTTCATGTCAAAAAATTGCTAAATTTCCAGTTGAAATTTTTTCAAAGTCCCTTAAAAATTTTCCAATTTTTGTCCCAATTCTTCCCATTCCCATTGAAACTTTTCAAATCCCTCTCAAAAGTGTTGAAATTCTGTTGAAGCTTTTAAAATTCTCTCTAGAATTTTCAAAATCCATGGCCACATGTTTATAATTTCACATAAAAAAATGGCTAAAATTCCAGTTGAAATTTTTTCAAAGTCCCTTAAAAATTTTCCAATTTTTGTCCCAATTCTTCCCATTCCCATTGAAACTTTTCAAATCCCTCTCAACATTGTTGAAATTCTGTTGAAGCTTTTAAAATTCTCTCTAGAATTTTCAAAATCCACTTCAACATGTTTACAATTTCACGTCAAAAAATGGCTAAAATTCCAGTTGAAATTTTTTCAAAGTCCCTTAAAAATTTTCCAATTTTTGTCCCAATTCTTCCCATTCCCATTGAAACTTTTCAAATCCCTCTCAAAATTGTTGAAATTCTGTTGAAGCTTTTAAAATTCTCTCTAGAATTTTCAAAATCCACTTCAACATGTTTACAATTTCACGTCAAATAATTGCTAAAATTCCAGTTGAAATTTTTTCAAAGTCCCTTAAAAATTTTCCAATTTTTGTCCCAATTCTTCCCATTCCCATTGAAACTTTTCAAATCCCTCTCAAAAGTGTTGAAATTCTGTTGAAGCTTTTAAAATTCTCTCTAGAATTTTCAAAATCCATGGCCACATGTTTACAATTTCACGTCAAAAAATGGCTAAAATTCCAGTTGAAATTTTTTCAAAGTCCCTTAAAAATTTTCCAATTTTTGTCCCAATTCTTCCCATTCCCATTGAAACTTTTCAAATCCCTCTCAAAATTGTTGAAATTCTGTTGAAGCTTTTAAAATTCTCTCTAGAATTTTCAAAATCCATGGCCACATGTTTACAATTTCACGTCAAAAAATGGCTAAAATTCCAGTTGAAATTTTTTCAAAGTCCCTTAAAAATTTTCCAATTTTTGTCCCAATTCTTCCCATTCCCATTGAAACTTTTCAAATCCCTCTCAAAATTGTTGAAATTCTGTTGAAGCTTTTAAAATTCTCTCTAGAATTTTCAAAATCCATGGCCACATGTTTACAATTTCACGTAAAAAAATGGCTAAAATTCCAGTTGAAATTTTTTCAAAGTCCCTGAAAAATTTTCCAATTTTTGTCCCAATTCTTCCCATTCCCATTGAAACTTTTCAAATCCCTCTCAAAATTGTTGAAATTCTGTTGAAGCTTTTAAAATTCTCTCTAGAATTTTCAAAATCCATGGCCACATGTTTACAATTTCACATCAAAAAATGGCTAAAATTCCAGTTGGAATTTTTTCAAAGTCCCTTAAAAATTTTCCAATTTTTGTCCCAATTCTTCCCATTCCCATTGAAACTTTTCAAATCCCTCTCAAAATTGTAGAAATTCTGTTGAAGCTTTTAAAATTCTCTCTAGAATTTTCAAAATCCATGTCCACATGTTTACAATTTCACGTCAAAAAGTGGCTAAAATTCCAGTTGAAATTTTTTCAAAGTCCCTTAAAAATTTTCCAATTTTTGTCCCAATTCTTCCCATTCCCATTGAAACTTTTCAAATCCCTCTCAAAATTGTTGAAATTCTGTTGAAGCTTTTAAAATTCTCTCTAGAATTTTCAAAATCCATGGCCACATGTTTATAATTTCACATAAAAAAATGGCTAAAATTCCAGTTGAAATTTTTTCAAAGTCCCTGAAAAATTTTCCAATTTTTGTCCCAATTCTTCCCATTCCCATTGAAACTTTTCAAATCCCTCTCAACATTGTTGAAATTCTGTTGAAGCTTTTAAAATTCTCTCTAGAATTTTCAAAATCCACTTCAACATGTTTACAATTTCACGTAAAAAAATGGCTAAAATTCCAGTTGAAATTTTTTCAAAGTCCCTTAAAAATTTTCCAATTTTTGTCCCAATTCTTCCCATTCCCATTGAAACTTTTCAAATCCCTCTCAAAATTGTTGAAATTCTGTTGAAGCTTTTAAAATTCTCTCTAGAATTTTCAAAATCCATGTCCACATGTTTACAATTTCACGTCAAAAAATGGCTAAAATTCCAGTTGAAATTTTTTCAAAGTCCCTTAAAAATTTTCCAATTTTTGTCCCAATTCTTCCCATTCCCATTGAAACTTTTCAAATCCCTCTCAAAAGTGTTGAAATTCTGTTGAAGCTTTTAAAATTCTCTCTAGAATTTTCAAAATCCATGGCCACATGTTTACAATTTCACGTCAAAAAATGGCTAAAATTCCAGTTGAAATTTTTTCAAAGTCCCTTAAAAATTTTCCAATTTTTGTCCCAATTCTTCCCATTCCCATTGAAACTTTTCAAATCCCTCTCAACATTGTTGAAATTCTGTTGAAGCTTTTAAAATTCTCTCTAGAATTTTCAAAATCCATGGCCACATGTTTACAATTTCACGTCAAAAAATGGCTAAAATTCCAGTTGAAATTTTTTCAAAGTCCCTTAAAAATTTTCCAATTTTTGTCCCAATTCTTCCCATTCCCATTGAAACTTTTCAAATCCCTCTCAAAATTGTTGAAATTCTGTTGAAGCTTTTAAAATTCTCTCTAGAATTTTCAAAATCCATGGCCACATGTTTACAATTTCACGTCAAAAAATTGCTAAAATTCCAGTTGAAATTTTTTCAAAGTCCCTTAAAAATTTTCCAATTTTTGTCCCAATTCTTCCCATTCCCATTGAAACTTTTCAAATCCCTCTCAAAATTGTTGAAATTCTGTTGAAGCTTTTAAAATTCTCTCTAGAATTTTCAAAATCCATGGCCACATGTTTACAATTTCACGTCAAAAAATGGCTAAAATTCCAGTTGGAATTTTTTCAAAGTCCCTTAAAAATTTTCCAATTTTTGTCCCAATTCTTCCCATTCCCATTGAAACTTTTCAAATCCCTCTCAAAATTGTTGAAATTCTGTTGAAGCTTTTAAAATTCTCTCTAGAATTTTCAAAATCCATGGCCACATGTTTACAATTTCACGTCAAAAAATGGCTAAAATTCCAGTTGGAATTTTTTCAAAGTCCCTTAAAAATTTTCCAATTTTTGTCCCAATTCTTCCCATTCCCATTGAAACTTTTCAAATCCCTCTCAAAATTGTTGAAATTCTGTTGAAGCTTTTAAAATTCTCTCTAGAATTTTCAAAATCCATGGCCACATGTTTACAATTTCACGTAAAAAAATGGCTAAAATTCCAGTTGAAATTTTTTCAAAGTCCCTTAAAAATTTTCCAATTTTTGTCCCAATTCTTCCCATTCCCATTGAAACTTTTCAAATCCCTCTCAAAATTGTTGAAATTCTCTTGAAGCTTTTAAAATTCTCTCTAGAATTTTCAAAATCCATGGCCACATGTTTACAATTTCACTTAACAAAATGGCTAAAATTCCAGTTGGAATTTTTTCAAAGTCCCTTAAAAATTTTCCAATTTTTGTCCCAATTCTTCCCATTCCCATTGAAACTTTTCAAATCCCTCTCAAAATTGTTGAAATTCTGTTGAAGCTTTTAAAATTCTCTCTAGAATTTTCAAAATCCATGGCCACATGTTTACAATTTCACGTAAAAAAATGGCTAAAATTCCAGTTGAAATTTTTTCAAAGTCCCTTAAAAATTTTCCAATTTTTGTCCCAATTCTTCCCATTCCCATTGAAACTTTTCAAATCCCTCTCAACATTGTTGAAATTCTGTTGAAGCTTTTAAAATTCTCTCTAGAATTTTCAAAATCCATGTCCACATGTTTACAATTTCACGTCAAAAAATGGCTAAAATTCCAGTTGAAATTTTTTCAAAGTCCCTTAAAAATTTTCCAATTTTTGTCCCAATTCTTCCCATTCCCATTGAAACTTTTCAAATCCCTCTCAAAATTGTTGAAATTCTGTTGAAGCTTTTAAAATTCTCTCTAGAATTTTCAAAATCCACTTCAACATGTTTACAATTTCACGTCAAAAAATTGCTAAAATTCCAGTTGGAATTTTTTCAAAGTCCCTTAAAAATTTTCCAATTTTTGTCCCAATTCTTCCCATTCCCATTGAAACTTTTCAAATCCCTCTCAAAATTGTTGAAATTCTGTTGAAGCTTTTAAAATTCTCTCTAGAATTTTCAAAATCCATGTCCACATGTTTACAATTTCACATAAAAAAATGGCTAAAATTCCAGTTGAAATTTTTTCAAAGTCCCTTAAAAATTTTCCAATTTTTGTCCCAATTCTTCCCATTCCCATTGAAACTTTTCAAATCCCTCTCAAAATTGTTGAAATTCTGTTGAAGCTTTTAAAATTCTCTCTAGAATTTTCAAAATCCACTTCAACATGTTTACAATTTCACGTAACAAAATGGCTAAAATTCCAGTTGAAATTTTTTCAAAGTCCCTTAAAAATTTTCCAGTTTTTGTCCCAATTCTTCCCATTCCCATTGAAACTTTTCAAATCCCTCTCAAAATTGTTGAAATTCTGTTGAAGCTTTTAAAATTCTCTCTAGAATTTTCAAAATCCATGTCCACATGTTTACAATTTCATGTCAAAAAATGGCTAAAATTCCAGTTGAAATTTTTTCAAAGTCCCTTAAAAATTTTCCAATTTCTGTCCCAATTCTTCCCATTCCCATTGAAACTTTTCAAATCCCTCTCAAAATTGTTGAAATTCTGTTGAAGCTTTTAAAATTCTCTCTAGAATTTTCAAAATCCATGGCCACATGTTTACAATTTCACGTCAAAAAATGGCTAAAATTCCAGTTGAAATTTTTTCAAAGTCCCTTAAAAATTTTCCAATTTTTGTCCCAATTCTTCCCATTCCCATTGAAACTTTTCAAATCCCTCTCAAAATTGTTGAAATTCTGTTGAAGCTTTTAAAATTCTCTCTAGAATTTTCAAAATCCATGGCCACATGTTTACAATTTCACGTAACAAAATGGCTAAAATTCCAGTTGAAATTTTTTCAAAGTCCCTTAAAAATTTTCCAATTTTTGTCCCAATTCTTCCCATTCCCATTGAAACTTTTCAAATCCCTCTCAAAATTGTTGAAATTCTGTTGAAGCTTTTAAAATTCTCTCTAGAATTTTCAAAATCCATGTCCACATGTTTACAATTTCACATTAAAAAATGGCTAAAATTCCAGTTGAAATGTTTTCAAAGTCCCTTAAAAATTTTCCAATTTTTGTCCCAATTCTTCCCATTCCCATTGAAACTTTTCAAATCCCTCTCAAAATTGTTGAAATTCTCTTGAAGCTTTTAAAATTCTCTCTAGAATTTTCAAAATCCATGGCCACATGTTTACAATTTCACGTCAAAAAATTGCTAAAATTCCAGTTGAAATTTTTTCAAAGTCCCTTAAAAATTTTCCAATTTTTGTCCCAATTCTTCCCATTCCCATTGAAACTTTTCAAATCCCTCTCAAAATTGTTGAAATTCTCTTGAAGCTTTTAAAATTCTCTCTAGAATTTTCAAAATCCATGGCCACATGTTTACAATTTCACGTCAAAAAATTGCTAAAATTCCAGTTGAAATTTTTTCAAAGTCCCTTAAAAATTTTCCAATTTTTGTCCCAATTCTTCCCATTCCCATTGAAACTTTTCAAATCCCTCTCAAAATTGTTGAAATTCTGTTGAAGCTTTTAAAATTCTCTCTAGAATTTTCAAAATCCATGGCCACATGTTTACAATTTCACGTAACAAAATGGCTAAAATTCCAGTTGAAATTTTTTCAAAGTCCCTTAAAAATTTTCCAATTTTTGTCCCAATTCTTCCCATTCCCATTGAAACTTTTCAAATCCCTCTCAAAATTGTTGAAATTCTCTTGAAGCTTTTAAAATTCTCTCCAGAATTTTCAAAATCCATGGCCACATGTTTACAATTTCCGATAAAAAAATTGCTAAAATTCCAGTTGAAATTTTTTCAAAGTCCCTTAAAAATTTTCCAATTTTTGTCCCAATTCTTCCCATTCCCATTGAAACTTTTCAAATCCCTCTCAAAATTGTTGAAATTCTCTTGAAGCTTTTAAAATTCTCTCTAGAATTTTCAAAATCCATGGCCACATGTTTACAATTTCACGTCAAAAAATTGCTAAAATTCCAGTTGAAATTTTTTCAAAGTCCCTTAAAAATTTTCCAATTTTTGTCCGAATTCTTCCCATTCCCATTGAAACTTTTCAAATCCCTCTCAAAATTGTTGAAATTCTGTTGAAGCTTTTAAAATTCTCTCTAGAATTTTCAAAATCCATGGCCACATGTTTACAATTTCACGTCAAAAAATGGCTAAAATTCCAGTTGGAATTTTTTCAAAGTCCCTTAAAAATTTTCCAATTTTTGTCCCAATTCTTCCCATTCCCATTGAAACTTTTCAAATCCCTCTCAAAATTGTAGAAATTCTGTTGAAGCTTTTAAAATTCTCTCTAGAATTTTCAAAATCCATGGCCACATGTTTACAATTTCACATTAAAAAATGGCTAAAATTCCAGTTGAAATGTTTTCAAAGTCCCTTAAAAATTTTCCAATTTTTGTCCCAATTCTTCCCATTCCCATTGAAACTTTTCAAATCCCTCTCAAAATTGTTGAAATTCTGTTGAAGCTTTTAAAATTCTCTCTAGAATTTTCAAAATCCATGTCCACATGTTTACAATTTCACGTAAAAAAAATGCTAAAATTCCAGTTGAAATTTTTTCAAAGTCCCTTAAAAATTTTCCAATTTTTGTCCCAATTCTTCCCATTCCCATTGAAACTTTTCAAATCCCTCTCAACATTGTTGAAATTCTGTTGAAGCTTTTAAAATTCTCTCTAGAATTTTCAAAATCCACGTCCACATGTTTACAATTTCACGTCAAAAAATTGCTATAATTCCAGTTGAAATTTTTTCAAAGTCCCTTAAAAATTTTCCAATTTTTGTCCCAGTTCTTCCCATTCCCATTGAAACTTTTCAAATCCCTCTCAACATTGTTGAAATTCTCTTGAAGCTTTTAAAATTCTCTCTAGAATTTTCAAAATCCATGGCCACATGTTTACAATTTCACGTCAAAAAATGGCTAAAATTCCAGTTGAAATTTTTTCAAAGTCCCTTAAAAATTTTCCAATTTTTGTCCCAATTCTTCCCATTCCCATTGAAACTTTTCAAATCCCTCTCAAAATTGTTGAAATTCTGTTGAAGCTTTTAAAATTCTCTCTAGAATTTTCAAAATCCGTGGCCACATGTTTACAATTTCACGTCAAAAAATGGCTAAAATTCCAGTTGAAATTTTTTCAAAGTCCCTTAAAAATTTTCCAATTTTTGTCCCAATTCTTCCCATTCCCATTGAAACTTTTCAAATCCCTCTCAAAATTGTTGAAATTCTCTTGAAGCTTTTAAAATTCTCTCTAGAATTTTCAAAATCCATGTCCACATGTTTACAATTTCACATAAAAAAATGGCTAAAATTCCAGTTGAAATTTTTTCAAAGTCCCTTAAAAATTTTCCAATTTTTGTCCCAATTCTTCCCATTCCCATTGAAACTTTTCAAATCCCTCTCAAAATTGTTGAAATTCTGTTGAAGCTTTTAAAATTCTCTCTAGAATTTTCAAAATCCATGGCCACATGTTTACAATTTCACGTCAAAAAAATGCTAAAATTCCAGTTGGAATTTTTTCAAAGTCCCTTAAAAATTTTCCAATTTTTGTCCCAATTCTTCCCATTCCCATTGAAACTTTTCAAATCCCTCTCAAAATTGTTGAAATTCTCTTGAAGCTTTTAAAATTCTCTCTAGAATTTTCAAAATCCACTTCAACATGTTTACAATTTACACGTCAAAAAATTGCTAAAATTCCAGTTGAAATTTTTTCAAAGTCCCTTAAAAATTTTCCAATTTTTGTCCCAATTCTTCCCATTCCCATTGAAACTTTTCAAATCCCTCTCAAAATTGTAGAAATTCTGTTGAAGCTTTTAAAATTCTCTCTAGAATTTTCAAAATCCATGGCCACATGTTTACAATTTCACATAAAAAAATTGCTAAAATTCCAGTTGGAATTTTTTCAAAGTCCCTTAAAAATTTTCCAATTTTTGTCCCAATTCTTCCCATTCCCATTGAAACTTTTCAAATCCCTCTCAAAATTGTTGAAATTCTCTTGAAGCTTTTAAAATTCTCTCTAGAATTTTCAAAATCCATGTCCACATGTTTACAATTTCACGAAACAAAATGGCTAAAATTCCAGTTGAAATTTTTTCAAAGTCCCTTAAAAATTTTCCAATTTCTGTCCCAATTCTTCCCATTCCCATTGAAACTTTTCAAATCCCTCTCAAAATTGTTGAAATTCTCTTGAAGCTTTTAAAATTCTCTCTAGAATTTTCAAAATCCATGGCCACATGTTTACAATTTCACATAAAAAAATGGCTAAAATTCCAGTTGAAATTTTTTCAAAGTCCCTTAAAAATTTTCCAATTTTTGTCCCAATTCTTCCCATTCCCATTGAAACTTTTCAAATCCCTCTCAAAATTGTTGAAATTCTGTTGAAGCTTTTAAAATTCTCTCTAGAATTTTCAAAATCCATGGCCACATGTTTACAATTTCACGTCAAAAAATGGCTAAAATTCCAGTTGGAATTTTTTCAAAGTCCCTTAAAAATTTTCCAATTTTTGTCCCAATTCTTCCCATTCCCATTGAAACTTTTCAAATCCCTCTCAACATTGTTGAAATTCTGTTGAAGCTTTTAAAATTCTCTCTAGAATTTTCAAAATCCACGTCCACATGTTTACAATTTCACGTCAAAAAATTGCTAAAATTCCAGTTGAAATTTTTTCAAAGTCCCTTCAAAATTTTCCAATTTTTGTCCCAATTCTTCCCATTCCCATTGAAACTTTTCAAATCCCTCTCAAAATTGTTGAAATTCTCTTGAAGCTTTTAAAATTCTCTCTAGAATTTTCAAAATCCGTGGCCACATGTTTACAATTTCACGTAACAAAATGGCTAAAATTCCAGTTGAAATTTTTTCAAAGTCCCTTAAAAATTTTCCAATTTTTGTCCCAATTCTTCCCATTCCCATTGAAACTTTTCAAATCCCTCTCAAAATTGTTGAAATTCTGTTGAAGCTTTTAAAATTCTCTCTAGAATTTTCAAAATCCACTTCAACATGTTTACAATTTCACGTCAAAAAATGGCTAAAATTCCAGTTGAAATTTTTTCAAAGTCCCTTAAAAATTTTCCAATTTTTGTCCCAATTCTTCCCATTCCCATTGAAACTTTTCAAATCCCTCTCAAAATTGTTGAAATTCTGTTGAAGCTTTTAAAATTCTCTCTAGAATTTTCAAAATCCATGGCCACATTTTACAATTTCACGTCAAAAAATGGCTAAAATTCCAGTTGAAATTTTTTCAAAGTCCCTTAAAAATTTTCCAATTTTTGTCCCAATTCTTCCCATTCCCATTGAAACTTTTCAAATCCCTCTCAAAATTGTTGAAATTCTGTTGAAGCTTTTAAAATTCTCTCTAGAATTTTCAAAATCCATGGCCACATGTTTACAATTTCACGTCAAAAAATGGCTAAAATTCCAGTTGGAATTTTTTCAAAGTCCCTTAAAAATTTTCCAATTTTTGTCCCAATTCTTCCCATTCCCATTGAAACTTTTCAAATCCCTCTCAAAATTGTTGAAATTCTGTTGAAGCTTTTAAAATTCTCTCTAGAATTTTCAAAATCCATGGCCACATGTTTACAATTTCACATAAAAAATGGCTAAAATTCCAGTTGGAATTTTTTCAAAGTCCCTTAAAAATTTTCCAATTTTTGTCCCAATTCTTCCCATTCCCATTGAAACTTTTCAAATCCCTCTCAAAATTGTTGAAATTCTCTTGAAGCTTTTAAAATTCTCTCTAGAATTTTCAAAATCCATGGCCACATGTTTACAATTTCACGTCAAAAAATTGCTAAAATTCCAGTTGAAATTTTTTCAAAGTCCCTTAAAAATTTTCCAATTTTTGTCCCAATTCTTCCCATTCCCATTGAAACTTTTCAAATCCCTCTCAAAATTGTTGAAATTCTCTTGAAGCTTTTAAAATTCTCTCTAGAATTTTCAAAATCCATGGCCACATGTTTACAATTTCACTTAACAAAATGGCTAAAATTCCAGTTGGAATTTTTTCAAAGTCCCTTAAAAATTTTCCAATTTTTGTCCCAATTCTTCCCATTCCCATTGAAACTTTTCAAATCCCTCTCAAAATTGTTGAAATTCTGTTGAAGCTTTTAAAATTCTCTCTAGAATTTTCAAAATCCATGGCCACATGTTTACAATTTCACGTAAAAAAATGGCTAAAATTCCAGTTGAAATTTTTTCAAAGTCCCTTAAAAATTTTCCAATTTTTGTCCCAATTCTTCCCATTCCCATTGAAACTTTTCAAATCCCTCTCAACATTGTTGAAATTCTGTTGAAGCTTTTAAAATTCTCTCTAGAATTTTCAAAATCCATGTCCACATGTTTACAATTTCACGTCAAAAAATGGCTAAAATTCCAGTTGAAATTTTTTCAAAGTCCCTTAAAAATTTTCCAATTTTTGTCCCAATTCTTCCCATTCCCATTGAAACTTTTCAAATCCCTCTCAAAATTGTTGAAATTCTGTTGAAGCTTTTAAAATTCTCTCTAGAATTTTCAAAATCCACTTCAACATGTTTACAATTTCACGTCAAAAAATTGCTAAAATTCCAGTTGGAATTTTTTCAAAGTCCCTTAAAAATTTTCCAATTTTTGTCCCAATTCTTCCCATTCCCATTGAAACTTTTCAAATCCCTCTCAAAATTGTTGAAATTCTGTTGAAGCTTTTAAAATTCTCTCTAGAATTTTCAAAATCCATGTCCACATGTTTACAATTTCACATAAAAAAATGGCTAAAATTCCAGTTGAAATTTTTTCAAAGTCCCTTAAAAATTTTCCAATTTTTGTCCCAATTCTTCCCATTCCCATTGAAACTTTTCAAATCCCTCTCAAAATTGTTGAAATTCTGTTGAAGCTTTTAAAATTCTCTCTAGAATTTTCAAAATCCACTTCAACATGTTTACAATTTCACGTAACAAAATGGCTAAAATTCCAGTTGAAATTTTTTCAAAGTCCCTTAAAAATTTTCCAGTTTTTGTCCCAATTCTTCCCATTCCCATTGAAACTTTTCAAATCCCTCTCAAAATTGTTGAAATTCTGTTGAAGCTTTTAAAATTCTCTCTAGAATTTTCAAAATCCATGGCCACATGTTTACAATTTCACGTCAAAAAATTGCTAAAATTCCAGTTGAAATTTTTTCAAAGTCCCTTAAAAATTTTCCAATTTTTGTCCCAATTCTTCCCATTCCCATTGAAACTTTTCAAATCCCTCTCAAAATTGTTGAAATTCTGTTGAAGCTTTTAAAATTCTCTCTAGAATTTTCAAAATCCATGGCCACATGTTTACAATTTCACGTAACAAAATGGCTAAAATTCCAGTTGAAATTTTTTCAAAGTCCCTTAAAAATTTTCCAATTTTTGTCCCAATTCTTCCCATTCCCATTGAAACTTTTCAAATCCCTCTCAAAATTGTAGAAATTCTGTTGAAGCTTTTAAAATTCTCTCCAGAATTTTCAAAATCCATGGCCACATGTTTACAATTTCACATAAAAAAATTGCTAAAATTCCAGTTGAAATTTTTTCAAAGTCCCTTAAAAATTTTCCAATTTTTGTCCCAATTCTTCCCATTCCCATTGAAACTTTTCAAATCCCTCTCAAAATTGTTGAAATTCTCTTGAAGCTTTTAAAATTCTCTCTAGAATTTTCAAAATCCATGGCCACATGTTTACAATTTCACGTCAAAAAATTGCTAAAATTCCAGTTGAAATTTTTTTAAAGTCCCTTAAAAATTTTCCAATTTTTGTCCCAATTCTTCCCATTCCCATTGAAACTTTTCAAATCCCTCTCAAAATTGTTGAAATTCTCTTGAAGCTTTTAAAATTCTCTCTAGAATTTTCAAAATCCATGGCCACATGTTTACAATTTCACGTCAAAAAATGGCTAAAATTCCAGTTGAAATTTTTTCAAAGTCCCTTAAAAATTTTCCAATTTTTGTCCCAATTCTTACCATTCCCATTGAAACTTTTCAAATCCCTCTCAAAATTGTTGAAATTCTGTTGAAGCTTTTAAAATTCTCTCTAGAATTTTCAAAATCCATGGCCACATGTTTACAATTTCACGTAACAAAATGGCTAAAATTCCAGTTGAAATTTTTTCAAAGTCCCTTAAAAATTTTCCAATTTTTGTCCCAATTCTTCCCATTCCCATTGAAACTTTTCAAATCCCTCTCAAAATTGTAGAAATTCTGTTGAAGCTTTTAAAATTCTCTCCAGAATTTTCAAAATCCATGGCCACATGTTTACAATTTCCGATAAAAAAATTGCTAAAATTCCAGTTGAAATTTTTTCAAAGTCCCTTAAAAATTTTCCAATTTTTGTCCCAATTCTTCCCATTCCCATTGAAACTTTTCAAATCCCTCTCAAAATTGTTGAAATTCTCTTGAAGCTTTTAAAATTCTCTCTAGAATTTTCAAAATCCATGGCCACATGTTTACAATTTCACGTCAAAAAATTGCTAAAATTCCAGTTGAAATTTTTTCAAAGTCCCTTAAAAATTTTCCAATTTTTGTCCGAATTCTTCCCATTCCCATTGAAACTTTTCAAATCCCTCTCAAAATTGTTGAAATTCTGTTGAAGCTTTTAAAATTCTCTCTAGAATTTTCAAAATCCATGGCCACATGTTTACAATTTCACATTAAAAAATGGCTAAAATTCCAGTTGGAATTTTTTCAAAGTCCCTTAAAAATTTTCCAATTTTTGTCCCAATTCTTCCCATTCCCATTGAAACTTTTCAAATCCCTCTCAAAATTGTAGAAATTCTGTTGAAGCTTTTAAAATTCTCTCTAGAATTTTCAAAATCCATGGCCACATGTTTACAATTTCACATTAAAAAATGGCTAAAATTCCAGTTGAAATGTTTTCAAAGTCCCTTAAAAATTTTCCAATTTTTGTCCCAATTCTTCCCATTCCCATTGAAACTTTTCAAATCCCTCTCAAAATTGTTGAAATTCTGTTGAAGCTTTTAAAATTCTCTCTAGAATTTTCAAAATCCATGTCCACATGTTTACAATTTCACGTAAAAAAAATGCTAAAATTCCAGTTGAAATTTTTTCAAAGTCCCTTAAAAATTTTCCAATTTTTGTCCCAATTCTTCCCATTCCCATTGAAACTTTTCAAATCCCTCTCAACATTGTTGAAATTCTGTTGAAGCTTTTAAAATTCTCTCTAGAATTTTCAAAATCCACGTCCACATGTTTACAATTTCACGTCAAAAAATTGCTAAAATTCCAGTTGAAATTTTTTCAAAGTCCCTTAAAAATTTTCCAATTTTTGTCCCAGTTCTTCCCATTCCCATTGAAACTTTTCAAATCCCTCTCAACATTGTTGAAATTCTCTTGAAGCTTTTAAAATTCTCTCTAGAATTTTCAAAATCCATGGCCACATGTTTACAATTTCACGTCAAAAAATGGCTAAA
This sequence comes from Streptopelia decaocto, assembly GCF_964273445.1. Taxonomy (NCBI): domain Eukaryota; kingdom Metazoa; phylum Chordata; class Aves; order Columbiformes; family Columbidae; genus Streptopelia; species Streptopelia decaocto. The sequence goes on from NW_028117101.1 coordinate 32,622, forward strand.
ATTCCAGTTGAAATGTTTTCAAAGTCCCTTAAAAATTTTCCAATTTTTGTCCCAATTCTTCCCATTCCCATTGAAACTTTTCAAATCCCTCTCAAAATTGTTGAAATTCTGTTGAAGCTTTTAAAATTCTCTCTAGAATTTTCAAAATCCGTGGCCACATGTTTACAATTTCACGTCAAAAAATGGCTAAAATTCCAGTTGAAATTTTTTCAAAGTCCCTTAAAAATTTTCCAATTTTTGTCCCAATTCTTCCCATTCCCATTGAAACTTTTCAAATCCCTCTCAAAATTGTTGAAATTCTCTTGAAGCTTTTAAAATTCTCTCTAGAATTTTCAAAATCCATGTCCACATGTTTACAATTTCACATAAAAAAATGGCTAAAATTCCAGTTGAAATTTTTTCAAAGTCCCTTAAAAATTTTCCAATTTTTGTCCCAATTCTTCCCATTCCCATTGAAACTTTTCAAATCCCTCTCAAAATTGTTGAAATTCTGTTGAAGCTTTTAAAATTCTCTCTAGAATTTTCAAAATCCATGGCCACATGTTTACAATTTCACGTCAAAAAAATGCTAAAATTCCAGTTGGAATTTTTTCAAAGTCCCTTAAAAATTTTCCAATTTTTGTCCCAATTCTTCCCATTCCCATTGAAACTTTTCAAATCCCTCTCAAAATTGTTGAAATTCTCTTGAAGCTTTTAAAATTCTCTCTAGAATTTTCAAAATCCACTTCAACATGTTTACAATTTCACGTCAAAAAATTGCTAAAATTCCAGTTGAAATTTTTTCAAAGTCCCTTAAAAATTTTCCAATTTTTGTCCCAATTCTTCCCATTCCCATTGAAACTTTTCAAATCCCTCTCAAAATTGTAGAAATTCTGTTGAAGCTTTTAAAATTCTCTCTAGAATTTTCAAAATCCATGGCCACATGTTTACAATTTCACATAAAAAAATTGCTAAAATTCCAGTTGGAATTTTTTCAAAGTCCCTTAAAAATTTTCCAATTTTTGTCCCAATTCTTCCCATTCCCATTGAAACTTTTCAAATCCCTCTCAAAATTGTTGAAATTCTCTTGAAGCTTTTAAAATTCTCTCTAGAATTTTCAAAATCCATGTCCACATGTTTACAATTTCACGAAACAAAATGGCTAAAATTCCAGTTGAAATTTTTTCAAAGTCCCTTAAAAATTTTCCAATTTCTGTCCCAATTCTTCCCATTCCCATTGAAACTTTTCAAATCCCTCTCAAAATTGTTGAAATTCTCTTGAAGCTTTTAAAATTCTCTCTAGAATTTTCAAAATCCATGGCCACATGTTTACAATTTCACATAAAAAAATGGCTAAAATTCCAGTTGAAATTTTTTCAAAGTCCCTTAAAAATTTTCCAATTTTTGTCCCAATTCTTCCCATTCCCATTGAAACTTTTCAAATCCCTCTCAAAATTGTTGAAATTCTGTTGAAGCTTTTAAAATTCTCTCTAGAATTTTCAAAATCCATGGCCACATGTTTACAATTTCACGTCAAAAAATGGCTAAAATTCCAGTTGGAATTTTTTCAAAGTCCCTTAAAAATTTTCCAATTTTTGTCCCAATTCTTCCCATTCCCATTGAAACTTTTCAAATCCCTCTCAAAATTGTTGAAATTCTGTTGAAGCTTTTAAAATTCTCTCTAGAATTTTCAAAATCCATGTCCACATGTTTACAATTTCACGTAAAAAAAATGCTAAAATTCCAGTTGAAATTTTTTCAAAGTCCCTTAAAAATTTTCCAATTTTTGTCCCAATTCTTCCCATTCCCATTGAAACTTTTCAAATCCCTCTCAACATTGTTGAAATTCTGTTGAAGCTTTTAAAATTCTCTCTAGAATTTTCAAAATCCACGTCCACATGTTTACAATTTCACGTCAAAAAATTGCTAAAATTCCAGTTGAAATTTTTTCAAAGTCCCTTCAAAATTTTCCAATTTTTGTCCCAATTCTTCCCATTCCCATTGAAACTTTTCAAATCCCTCTCAACATTGTTGAAATTCTGTTGAAGCTTTTAAAATTCTCTCTAGAATTTTCAAAATCCACTTCAACATGTTTACAATTTCACGTCAAAAAATGGCTAAAATTCCAGTTGAAATTTTTTCAAAGTCCCTTAAAAATTTTCCAATTTTTGTCCCAATTCTTCCCATTCCCATTGAAACTTTTCAAATCCCTCTCCAAATTGTTGAAATTCTCTTGAAGCTTTTAAAATTCTCTCTAGAATTTTCAAAATCCATGTCCACATGTTTACAATTTCACGTCAAAAAATTGCTAAAATTCCAGTTGAAATTTTTTCAAAGTCCCTTAAAAATTTTCCAATTTTTGTCCCAATTCTTCCCATTCCCATTGAAACTATTCAAATCCCTCTCAAAAATGTTGAAATTCTCTTGAAGCTTTTAAAATTCTCTCTAGAATTTTCAAAATCCATCGCCACATGTTTACAATTTCATGTCAAAAAATTGCTAAAATTCCAGCTGAAATTTTTTCAAAGTCCCTTAAAAATTTTCCAATTTTTGTCCCAATTCTTCCCATTCCCATTGAAACTTTTCAAATCCCTCTCAAAATTGTTGAAATTCTCTTGAAGCTTTTAAAATTCTCTCTAGAATTTTCAAAATCCATGGCCACATGTTTACAATTTCACGTCAAAAAATGGCTAAAATTCCAGTTGAAATTTTTTCAAAGTCCCTTCAAAATTTTCCAATTTTTGTCCCAATTCTTCCCATTCCCATTGAAACTTTTCAAATCCCTCTCAAAATTGTTGAAATTCTGTTGAAGCTTTTAAAATTCTCTCTAGAATTTTCAAAATCCATGGCCACATGTTTACAATTTCACGTCAAAAAATGGCTAAAATTCCAGTTGAAATTTTTTCAAAGTCCCTTAAAAATTTTCCAATTTTTGTCCCAATTCTTCCCATTCCCATTGAAACTTTTCAAATCCCTCTCAAAATTGTTGAAATTCTGTTGAAGCTTTTAAAATTCTCTCTAGAATTTTCAAAATCCACTTCAACATGTTTACAATTTCACGTCAAAAAATGGCTAAAATTCCAGTTGAAATTTTTTCAAAGTCCCTTAAAAATTTTCCAATTTTTGTCCCAATTCTTCCCATTCCCATTGAAACTTTTCAAATCCCTCTCAAAATTGTTGAAATTCTGTTGAAGCTTTTAAAATTCTCTCTAGAATTTTCAAAATCCATGGCCACATTTTACAATTTCACGTCAAAAAATGGCTAAAATTCCAGTTGAAATTTTTTCAAAGTCCCTTAAAAATTTTCCAATTTTTGTCCCAATTCTTCCCATTCCCATTGAAACTTTTCAAATCCCTCTCAAAATTGTTGAAATTCTGTTGAAGCTTTTAAAATTCTCTCTAGAATTTTCAAAATCCATGTCCACATGTTTACAATTTCACATTAAAAAATGGCTAAAATTCCAGTTGAAATGTTTTCAAAGTCCCTTAAAAATTTTCCAATTTTTGTCCCAATTCTTCCCATTCCCATTGAAACTTTTCAAATCCCTCTCAAAATTGTTGAAATTCTGTTGAAGCTTTTAAAATTCTCTCTAGAATTTTCAAAATCCATGTCCACATGTTTACAATTTCACGTAAAAAAAATGCTAAAATTCCAGTTGAAATTTTTTCAAAGTCCCTTAAAAATTTTCCAATTTTTGTCCCAATTCTTCCCATTCCCATTGAAACTTTTCAAATCCCTCTCAACATTGTTGAAATTCTGTTGAAGCTTTTAAAATTCTCTCTAGAATTTTCAAAATCCATGGCCACATGTTTACAATTTCACGTCAAAAAATGGCTAAAATTCCAGTTGAAATTTTTTCAAAGTCCCTTAAAAATTTTCCAATTTTTGTCCCAATTCTTCCCATTCCCATTGAAACTTTTCAAATCCCTCTCAAAATTGTTGAAATTCTGTTGAAGCTTTTAAAATTCTCTCTAGAATTTTCAAAATCCATGGCCACATGTTTACAATTTCACGTCAAAAAATGGCTAAAATTCCAGTTGAAATTTTTTCAAAGTCCCTTAAAAATTTTCCAATTTTTGTCCCAATTCTTCCCATTCCCATTGAAACTTTTCAAATCCCTCTCAAAATTGTTGAAATTCTGTTGAAGCTTTTAAAATTCTCTCTAGAATTTTCAAAATCCATGTCCACATGTTTACAATTTCACGTCAAAAAATGGCTAAAATTCCAGTTGAAATTTTTTCAAAGTCCCTTAAAAATTTTCCAATTTTTGTCCCAATTCTTCCCATTCCCATTGAAACTTTTCAAATCCCTCTCAAAATTGTTGAAATTCTGTTGAAGCTTTTAAAATTCTCTCTAGAATTTTCAAAATCCATGGCCACATGTTTACAATTTCACATAAAAAAATGGCTAAAATTCCAGTTGAAATTTTTTCAAAGTCCCTTAAAAATTTTCCAATTTTTGTCCCAATTCTTCCCATTCCCATTGAAACTTTTCAAATCCCTCTCAAAATTGTTGAAATTCTCTTGAAGCTTTTAAAATTCTCCCTAGAATTTTCAAAATCCATGTCCACATGTTTACAATTTCACGTCAAAAAATGGCTAAAATTCCAGTTGAAATTTTTTCAAAGTCCCTTAAAAATTTTCCAATTTTTGTCCCAATTCTTCCCATTCCCATTGAAACTTTTCAAATCCCTCTCAAAATTGTTGAAATTCTGTTGAAGCTTTTAAAATTCTCTCTAGAATTTTCAAAATCCACTTCAACATGTTTACAATTTCACGTCAAAAAATTGCTAAAATTCCAGTTGAAATTTTTTCAAAGTCCCTTAAAAATTTTCCAATTTTTGTCCCAATTCTTCCCATTCCCATTGAAACTTTTCAAATCCCTCTCAAAATTGTTGAAATTCTCTTGAAGCTTTTAAAATTCTCTCTAGAATTTTCAAAATCCACTTCAACATGTTTACAATTTCACGTCAAAAAATGGCTAAAATTCCAGTTGAAATTTTTTCAAAGTCCCTTAAAAATTTTCCAATTTTTGTCCCAATTCTTCCCATTCCCATTGAAACTTTTCAAATCCCTCTCAAAATTGTAGAAATTCTGTTGAAGCTTTTAAAATTCTCTCTAGAATTTTCAAAATCCATGGCCACATTTTACAATTTCACGTCAAAAAATGGCTAAAATTCCAGTTGAAATTTTTTCAAAGTCCCTTAAAAATTTTCCAATTTTTGTCCCAATTCTTCCCATTCCCATTGAAACTTTTCAAATCCCTCTCAAAATTGCTGAAATTCTGTTGAAGCTTTTAAAATTCTCTCTAGAATTTTCAAAATCCGTGGCCACATGTTTACAATTTCACGTCAAAAAATGGCTAAAATTCCAGTTGAAATTTTTTCAAAGTCCCTTAAAAATTTTCCAATTTTTGTCCCAATTCTTCCCATTCCCATTGAAACTTTTCAAATCCCTCTCAAAATTGTTGAAATTCTGTTGAAGCTTTTAAAATTCTCTCTAGAATTTTCAAAATCCATGTCCACATGTTTACAATTTCACATTAAAAAATGGCTAAAATTCCAGTTGAAATGTTTTCAAAGTCCCTTAAAAATTTTCCAATTTTTGTCCCAATTCTTCCCATTCCCATTGAAACTTTTCAAATCCCTCTCAACATTGTTGAAATTCTGTTGAAGCTTTTAAAATTCTCTCTAGAATTTTCAAAATCCATGGCCACATGTTTACAATTTCACGTCAAAAAATGGCTAAAATTCCAGTTGAAATTTTTTCAAAGTCCCTTAAAAATTTTCCAATTTTTGTCCCAATTCTTCCCATTCCCATTGAAACTTTTCAAATCCCTCTCAAAATTGTTGAAATTCTGTTGAAGCTTTTAAAATTCTCTCTAGAATTTTCAAAATCCACTTCAACATGTTTACAATTTCACGTCAAAAAATGGCTAAAATTCCAGTTGAAATTTTTTCAAAGTCCCTTAAAAATTTTCCAATTTTTGTCCCAATTCTTCCCATTCCCATTGAAACTTTTCAAATCCCTCTCAAAATTGTTGAAATTCTGTTGAAGCTTTTAAAATTCTCTCTAGAATTTTCAAAATCCATGTCCACATGTTTACAATTTCACGTCAAAAAATGGCTAAAATTCCAGTTGAAATTTTTTCAAAGTCCCTTAAAAATTTTCCAATTTTTGTCCCAATTCTTCCCATTCCCATTGAAACTTTTCAAATCCCTCTCAAAATTGTTGAAATTCTCTTGAAGCTTTTAAAATTCTCTCTAGAATTTTCAAAATCCATGGCCACATGTTTACAATTTCACATAAAAAAATGGCTAAAATTCCAGTTGAAATTTTTTCAAAGTCCCTTAAAAATTTTCCAATTTTTGTCCCAATTCTTCCCATTCCCATTGAAACTTTTCAAATCCCTCTCAAAATTGTTGAAATTCTCTTGAAGCTTTTAAAATTCTCTCTAGAATTTTCAAAATCCATGTCCACATGTTTACAATTTCACGTCAAAAAATGGCTAAAATTCCAGTTGAAATTTTTTCAAAGTCCCTTAAAAATTTTCCAATTTTTGTCCCAATTCTTCCCATTCCCATTGAAACTTTTCAAATCCCTCTCAAAATTGTTGAAATTCTGTTGAAGCTTTTAAAATTCTCTCTAGAATTTTCAAAATCCATGTCCACATGTTTACAATTTCACGTAAAAAAAATGCTAAAATTCCAGTTGAAATTTTTTCAAAGTCCCTTAAAAATTTTCCAATTTTTGTCCCAATTCTTCCCATTCCCATTGAAACTTTTCAAATCCCTCTCAACATTGTTGAAATTCTCTTGAAGCTTTTAAAATTCTCTCTAGAATTTTCAAAATCCACGTCCACATGTTTACAATTTCACGTCAAAAAATTGCTAAAATTCCAGTTGAAATTTTTTCAAAGTCCCTTAAAAATTTTCCAATTTTTGTCCCAATTCTTCCCATTCCCATTGAAACTTTTCAAATCCCTCTCAAAATTGTTGAAATTCTGTTGAAGCTTTTAAAATTCTCTCTAGAATTTTCAAAATCCGTGGCCACATGTTTACAATTTCACGTAACAAAATGGCTAAAATTCCAGTTGAAATTTTTTCAAAGTCCCTTAAAAATTTTCCAATTTTTGTCCCAATTCTTCCCATTCCCATTGAAACTTTTCAAATCCCTCTCAAAATTGTTGAAATTCTGTTGAAGCTTTTAAAATTCTCTCTAGAATTTTCAAAATCCACTTCAACATGTTTACAATTTCACGTCAAAAAATGGCTAAAATTCCAGTTGAAATTTTTTCAAAGTCCCTTAAAAATTTTCCAATTTTTGTCCCAATTCTTCCCATTCCCATTGAAACTTTTCAAATCCCTCTCAAAATTGTTGAAATTCTGTTGAAGCTTTTAAAATTCTCTCTAGAATTTTCAAAATCCATGGCCACATTTTACAATTTCACGTCAAAAAATGGCTAAAATTCCAGTTGAAATTTTTTCAAAGTCCCTTAAAAATTTTCCAATTTTTGTCCCAATTCTTCCCATTCCCATTGAAACTTTTCAAATCCCTCTCAAAATTGTTGAAATTCTGTTGAAGCTTTTAAAATTCTCTCTAGAATTTTCAAAATCCATGTCCACATGTTTACAATTTCACATTAAAAAATGGC